>NW_015558769.1:96582-130322 GCF_001515605.1 Sinocyclocheilus anshuiensis | reverse complement strand
CATCCAAAGTGCACACACACAGCAGTGAACACACACACACCGTGAACACACACCCGGAGCAGTGGGAAGCCATTTTTTGCTGCGGCGCCCGGGGAGCAGTTGGGGGTTCGGTACCTTGCTCAAGGGCACCTCAGTTGTGGTATTGAAGGTGCTCTAAAAAGAAACCTGAATTTACGCCGGGTGTGGAGACCATGACACGTTGCGTCCTAGGATCTAGAGGATCCCCTGCCCAGTGGCCAGATTGCTGTCGTCTGGTAGAGTGCATTTTTGTAAAACTCTGTGACATCCATAAAAGTCCAAAAAAACAGGGTAAATATGCACTGACTAGATGGACTCTAATTCTCAGAGACTACAGCAAGATCAGACAGCTGGTCCTGGGTAATGGTGCAGTCATGCAGAGCTCTACTCTGCAGTTGTTTGATGTTAATCAAACAACTCTTATTCAGTGGCACAACAAGCGACTGAAGAGGCAGGAATGTAATATTCTGCTGCAAGGGGTCAACTTGCCTGCCTCCATTCCTGTTGCTCCTTTACCTCTCCCACCAGTACAGGTACGTCCCACTGCTGCACCACCACGGCCTGGCCCTCAACATCACTACCACTTGCCTCAAAGTACGGCAGGACAAGCAGTGGACAAGAGGAAGACTGCAGCTCCGGCCCAACACACCCATTCTCTGCAGTCTGCCTGCCCAAGGTTGCCAGCTCAGAGGCAATTGTTCCCTCAGCAGACATCTCCACCTACCCCTGCCCCTTTGCCTACTGTTTCCAGCCCCAGCCCTGCCAGTGGCCCACTTGTGTATGTGTTTTTGGCCCCACAAGTCAATGCATACAAACGGATTGCTCCTGCTGGCCCCCTTTCCTCCCCACCACCTGCCCGGAGGCCTTACAATCGGAAAGTTGACAAAAATAAATGTAGTCAGTGCCAACAGCCCCGGAACAAAGAAAGTGGCCACAGCCAGTATTATGGGTACATATACTGTCCCCAAAATGCTGGTATTCCACTTGACCAGTGGATGGAGGAGATGCGGAAGAAGAGGGCAGATAAGAAATAGATTGGTTTGAAGCCTGGGAACAACAGTCTGCATAAGGGGGGGAAGAAGGGGGAAGGAGGAAAAATGAGGAAAAAGAGAGAAAAATGTAGAAAAAATGAAGTGAAATGGGAGTTAATATTGACTCTGATTCATACGTATTGTTTGTATGTATGCATGTATGTGTTTTACATTGCTTGAGAAAAAATAACCAATTCATTAATACTTTATATACTTCCATTAATCATTTAAAAATTAAAGGAATTAGAATTAAATTGAGAAATTGAGAAAAAATGAAGTGAAATGGGAGTTAATATTGACTCTGCTGCCCGTCAGAAGCTACAGGACACATATATTACATTATTAGTTTGAGAAATATGTCCATAGATAACACTTTGCTGTAATATTGCATGGGGCGCTGTGGATCCAAAGGTTGCCGGTTCGATCCCCGACTGGAGCAGGCATCTCTAACCAAAAACTCTAACTGAAATATTACGAATCATTTAATTAATCACTTATTAATTGATACAAATAGGACAATGGCTTATTACGAATGTCATACAGTCAAATATATGTACTTAGTGTACATAAGTGAACATACTTATGTAACAATGATATAGATAATAATTAACCTAATTTACATAGCAATGCAAGAAACATTTCTATCAATTAGTTGCACTAGCGGACACCTACACATGTATGTTTTGCTTTGACAACAATT
Organism: Sinocyclocheilus anshuiensis; assembly: GCF_001515605.1. NCBI lineage: Eukaryota > Metazoa > Chordata > Actinopteri > Cypriniformes > Cyprinidae > Sinocyclocheilus > Sinocyclocheilus anshuiensis. The sequence continues at coordinate 128,573 of NW_015558769.1, read as the reverse complement.
TATAAAAGTATTCATATGTATTGTTTGTATGTATGTATGTATGTGTTTTACATTGCTTGAGAAAAAATACCCAATTCATTAATACTTTATATACTTCAATTAATAATTTAAAAATGAAAGGAATTAGAATTGAAAGTTTGTAATTGTTTTCTCTGAGTGACTGTTAAATAAATAAACATAAAGGCCTTGCTGTTTAAATATATTACAAATTTATTACAAAACATACATCTTAATTATCTCTTTCTCTCTCTCTCCCTCTCTCTCTCTCTTTCTCTCTCTCTCTCTCACACAGTAAGCATATCACAGATATTTAAAAATGAAAGGAATTAGAATTGAAAGTTTGTAATTGTTTTCTCTGAGTGACTGTTAAATAAATAAAGATAAAGGCCTTGCTGTTCAAATATATTACAAATTTATTACAAAACATACATCTTAATTCTCTCTCTCTCTCTCTCTCACACACACAGTAAGCATATCATAGATACAAAGAAATTGAAGAATTATATATAAAATACAAATATAAAATAAATAAATAAACAAAATACAAAAAGTAATAAAAGTAGAAGATTCTGGTCAGCTGGTAAAAAGTATACAAATAACAAAATCAACACACCTTGCAAGGCTCACACAAAAAACAGTAATATACAGTGTGTTATTTCTGTTATGTTGATTTTTTTAAATGCCAGACCTGTTATATGGGATGAATATTGAACAGTTACATCAACGTACTAATAGAACATGACTGAAGTATTTCCACTACACATCTACACCGTATGAAACAAAGACAAACCAGCTGGTAGAGTGGAGGACTGTAGGTAGGAGTGTTGTTTTGTTTTGTATTTATATATTTTTTCTTTTGTTTATGAGTCAACTGAATCTAGTGTCAATCAATGTAAGAGGATTGTCAACTAGGACTAAATTTGAAAATGTAATTTATTTAACAAAGAAGAGTGATATAATATGTATACAAGAGACTGGATGGAATGAAGATATTGTTAATGGCTTTAAGAAAATATGGGATGGAGAAATTTTTTACAATAATGACCCAAATAGGAAAAAAGGAGTAGCAATTTTAATTAGAAGGGGAGCGACAGAAAAAGCAACAGAAATGTTCACAGATAATATAGGAAGATTATTGGTAATTAAAGTCAAAAGCAAAGAAGTAGAATTGACGATATGTATTATTCATGCACCAAATTAACGTTCAGAAAGAGTCACCTTTTTTAAAGAATTACGTGTTTTAATGGATGGTTATACAAATGTGATTATAATTGGGGATTTTAATACTATTTTGGAAAGAATTGATGTGGAGGATTATATGGTATATAGAGCAGATGTGGGGAGAACTGAATTAAAGAAAATGATGGAAAAACACAAATTTTTAGACATATGGAGGGAAAGAAATAGAGTAAAAAGAGAATATTCCAGAAGGCAAATTGTGAACACAGTCTTAAAGCAAAGTAGACTTGATTTGGTTTTATGTAACAGACAGTTAGAACTGTTCATCTCAAAAGTATTTGATAAAAAGTTCAGTGAAAGTGATCATGATTTTTTTCAGTGGAGTTGAGAGAGGTCCAGGGGTATGGGTTTTCAAAGCAGAACTTTTGAAAAACGAGTCTTACAAAATGGAAATAGAAAATGTTATAATAAATAGTATAAACAATATTCTATATGATGAAGCAAAAAGCGTATGGTGGGATAACTTGAAAAACGCTATTAGAAAAATATACATTGAATATTCAAAAAGAATGCAAAAGGCAAAGAAAAGTAAAGAAATATTTTTAAATAAGGAATGGGAAGAAGAAATAAAAAAGGTGTCCGAAGGAAAGATGGATGTGACGAGAATAGTGTTTTTAGAAGAAGAATTTAGGAAAATAGAGGAGGAAAAGTGCAGGGGAGCTAAAATAAGAAGCAAGGTGAAAAATACAGTAGAGGGAGAAAGAAGTACGAAATTCTTTTATGAGTTGGAGAAAACAAGAAAACAAGAAAACAAGCAGAACTGATCAAAAGTATATTAAAAGATGGGAAAGTTGTGAAGGAAAAACAATGTATTTTGAATGAAGTGAAGGATTTTTATACTACTTTATTTAAAAAAAATGATATAAATGTGAAAGATGAAGAGTTTTTATTGAATCAAATTCAAATGCAAGTAAATGAAGAAGATAAGAGAATGTGTGATAAGGATATAAATGAAGAGGAAATTGAAGAGGCCATAGACCAGTTGAATAATGGGAAAAGTCCAGGCCTAGATGGCTTAACATCTGAGTTTTATAAGGTTTTTAAAAATGTTTTAACACCTATTCTGCACAATTTATTTGCTGAAATTTTTAAGCAGAAAAAATTGAGTGAAAGCATGAAGAAAGGAATAATACAAATCATCTATAAGAATAAAGGGGATAAAGAAGATCTTAAAAATTACACACCGTTGAGTATGCTAAATACTGACTATAAGGTTTTGGCTAAGATCTTGGCAAATAGACTGAAAAAAGTGATTCCAAATATTATAACAACAAATCAGGCATATGGTGTCTTAAATAGAGATATATCAGACATAGTAACAAATATTAGAGACCTAATGTGGTATATGAAAGAAAAAGGTGAAGGAGGATATTTAATTAGCATAGATTTGGAAAAAGCTTTCGACAGAGTAGAGCATAAATATTTGTTTGACTTAACTGAAAAATGTGGGTTTGGGAGGAGTTTTATAACATGCATGAAATGTTTCTATACTGACATTTTAAGTTGTATTCAAGTAAATGGGTTTTTAACTGATTATATTGAGATTTCAAGGTCTCTCTTGTGCCTTCAGGAATGCCAAATGGCCCTTTTGTTACTGAAGATAGGTTTGGGACAGGAAAGCAGAAGTCTTTGATAATTTTTGACCTTACAAGGGAAAGTATTGGTTTTAAATTCTTTATTTCTGTCTAAGATGTGGTATATTTTAAGTGTGGTTAGTCTGCCAGCATGGGCGTACAAAAGAATAAAAACGTATATTTTAAAGTTTTTATGGGCTGATAAGCCTGCAAAAATAGCATATGCCACAATAATTGGGGAGGTGGAAAAGGGAGGTTTGAGACTCATAGATCTAATGGTAAGAATGAAGAGTATGAGAATAAAGACGATAAAAAAGTTTTTGAATAATGATGATATGGTATGGAAAAAAATAATGAGTTTCTTTATAAATAAGTGTGGGAAAATGGGGGATGATTTTTTTGTGGATGAATTTTAAAGATAATATGCTTGAGAAGATACCTGAATTTTATAAAGAAGTCTTAAGAGCATGGAAAGTTTTTAAAGAGAATATTTATGTGGAGTTTAAAGGAAGAGATCAACTATTGAAACAGCCCCTTTTCTTAAACAAATTAATTACAAGAAATAGAAATATATTTTTGTATAAGAATTGGTATTATGCAGGACTAAGACAAGTAAAAGACATTTTATATGAGGTAAAACCAGGATTTTTACCTATACAGGCAATTATAGACACATTAGAGGAGAATGAAGATATAGAAAACAGACAGTTGATTAAGGAACAATACATACAATTAAAATAAGCTGTGCCACTACAAGGGATTAAAAGCATTGAAGATAAAGAAAGGGGAAATGAGAAACCTGAAACATTTTTTAAAAGAAATGATGAACAGATTCCTTTCATATTTTTTAAAAGAAATGACGAACAGATTCCTTTCAATGGCTGTGTTCTTAAAATGTTTTATGTTTGTATATGTGATCTTGTATTTTTAAGACCAAAAGCAATTGATTTTTGGGAAAGGTTTTTTTTTGTGATCTAGATGTAACAAAGATTTGGAAAAATGTAAGATGGAAATTTAAAAGTCACATATTGGATAATTTTGATTTCTTGTTGAGACACAATGTTTTAATGACTGAAATGAAATTGGCAGAAATTGGAATGGCACAAGATGCAAAATGTAAATTATGTATGGAAAAAGATGAAGGAGTGTTACATTTGTTTGTAAAATGTAAAAAAATTAGAACATTTTATGAAGATGTTAAGGAAAATTGTGGGGGATTTTTTAAGTGATCAGAATGATTGGTTAGAGGAATGGGAAACATTGTTTTTATTTGGCTTTAATGGAAAAGCAAAAAAATGTTTATGCTTTAAATTTATGGTTAACAGTAGCAAGATATACAATTTGGAGACGAAGGAATATAATTAAATTGAAGAAAAAAGAACTGTTATTGCGTAGCTTATTTAAACAGTATTTGACTGCAGTGATAGAGGACATATATGATTATTTTAATATGAATGGACAAATGGATGTATTTAACAAATATATTGTAGAAAATAACCCATACATTGTAAAAACATGGTCTGGTTTTAATGTAATTTTGCCTGAAATGTTCTAACTTTTTTTGTTTTGTTTTGTTTTGTGAATATACTTCAAATGTAAGGATGTGAATGTATGAAATTTGTGTAATTTAAAATTTTTTTTAAAAGCGCATGCTTCGCATGTATGAGGTCCTGGGTTCAATCCCCTGCATCTCCACAGACTGTTAAAATTAAAAATAAAAAAAAAAGTGGAGGACTGTAGGTAGGAGTGTTGGCAACCCTTAGGTCGCTGGTTCGACTCTGGCTTGAAGGAGGTTTATTTTCAAGTGTAGGCCTACACCTTTTTTTTGGTTTGGCTGGGTTTCTCGCAGCAGCAAGCAGAGCTTCACTTCACAGTCCACCGTTGGAAGGCAAAAGAACCCGGACCGCGGCGAAGAGTGCGCCGAATCCTAACCACTAGACCACCAGGGAAGGACTGGTGAGCTGGTGAGCTGGTGAATTAATTAGTAATAGTAATTCAGGTACTATTAGTTTTTGTTAATATTTTGAATTATTTTTATATTTTCTCCTGTCATTTTCATTTTAGTTAAAGTTTTAGTTATTTTAGAGCATCAAGATAAACTAAATTAATGGGAATGGGAAATGCTGCCTTGTCAACTAGCTAAAATAAAAGATTTTAAGTATTTTATTTCAGTTAACATTTATTTTATTTCAAGTAACGAAAATATATTTTTTTTGTATTTTTAATTTTTTTGTAAACTATAATAACCCTGGTGTAAAAAATGTCTTAATCAGAATCTACTCAGTATTTATCTTTCAATACATAAATATGAAGAAATGTTTACTTATTAAGTACTTTTAACATTTTTAACCATTTGTTTAATCTATTTAAAAGTTTATCCATTGCTTTCAGAAAAATATATGAACATTTAGTGAGATTAATGCTTTAATAAAGCAAGAACACCTGGGTTATGAAAATTAAAGAGAATCATCTAGTAGTAGTAGTAGTAGTAGTAGTAGTAGTATACATAATGATATTTTCTGGGCTGGCATGTTTTATTCCTGATGCAAAAATGTATAAGTCTAAACAAATGTTTTAATAAAGATATGGCATATTTAAATATTTGACGTTATTTGTTAAATATCAAAGTGAATAAAAATTCTGAATGGCTGTTTGAAAACATGTAAATATTGTCTGACTTCCTTTGACCTCCGCGACAAACAAGCAGGTGTCAGGAGTTGCGCAGCGCTGCTGTGTGTGTGTGTGTGTGTGTGTAGAGGGGTAACTATGGTAACGGCTGTATTTTTGCTGTTCCTAAAGCGCCTCATGCTGTCAGAGAGTGAACTGTATTTTTATTCTGCCCTTCTGCTGCTTTGTTCAGATCAATGAGAAAATATGATCAAACTTTCTTGCAGCAAACACGCAGTGCTGTAACTGGTCGATGGAAAATAAGCTCATGTGCATTCTAAAAATCTAAGCCATTCGGATAATAAGATATCTAGAATTATTCACGTAGTGAATAAGACAACAATACCGTTCATGTTCATTACTGTTGTTACATTTACAGCACGTCCTCAAATCGCTCGCACCACGATGCAAACCGCCATTTCAACAATACATTTTCAAAAATCACTTACCCTTATCTGGCTCACTTTCTTTTCTCTTTTCCCACTTCTCTGCAGTCCGCACCAGTTTTATAGTGCCGCCTCTTCATTTTCAAACATTAAAACGCGTGACTGAAACTTTATCAAAGTCATTATTACCGAGCATTAGGCTACTGGCTGAACCCAGGCATTACTTTACTCTGGCATTACATGGCTTGCCCACCCACATCCCTCTCTGATCCCGATATAAATTATATTACTATAATTAAACATCTTATGAACTTATGTGATTTCTTTTGATAAAAGGCTTAATGAAGTATAATCATGTATGGGTAACAGAGAAATTATAGCTACAATTAGCTTCAAGATACACATGACAATCAATACAACACTTTTACTTAAAAGTCACTCAATCACCATTGAGTGTTTGTAATAACTTCTGACTGCAATCCAATGTAGATTTTGGTCAAATGATGAGGCAGAAATATTGTTAGTAACATTTTAGAAGAATTTTATGGGGAAGATACAAAATTACAACTTCTATAGGGCGTGAAGGAAAAGTAGTGTAACTAGTAACTAATTACTGTTGCCAGAAAGTAATAAGTAATAATATTACTTTTGAAAGGAGTAACTAGTAACGAGTAATAAATTACCAATGTAACTAACCCCTCTGGTTCTGTTCTCCTCACTCATTCCGATTAGGATTCGAACCGGCGTTTCATGGGAAGTTGGCACGCTAATAAGGATGCTAAAGATAGCCTCTAGCGTCAGTCACTAGTGCACCTCTTGAGATCAGGGGAGTGGGGTGAGGTGAGTTACATACTGTCACAGAATTCCAGGAGAAAACAAGGTAGATCCAAGTGCAGTAGTTTATTAAGTAACAAATGAACAGAACAGAACAAAAACGTGGCAAAAGGTAATCCAAAACACAGGGAACAGAAAACACGATGTAACCTCAAACAATATTGAAGCTAAGACAGACAGAGTGAGCATGGTATAAATAGTGATGGGATGATGAGTAAATTACTAACAGGTGATCATGATCAGAACAGAACGACAAGGCAAAGGACTATGGGAAACAGAGTTCAAAACATTTAACAAAGAAACAGGAAGAGCGCCCTCAAGTGGCCAGTCCAGGGTACCACAACTAGACACTGTGGCATTACCCCCCCTCTATGGAGTGGATACCAGACGCTCCACCAGAACACACAGGAGGGAGGTGGAACTGAGGCGGACCAGGGGGAGGGACAGCAGGCCAAGACCATACAATGGAAGGGGGCCAGGGGACAGAGATAGAACAGGGCATGAGCAAATAACCGGAGTTTTATGGAGTGGACCCTGTGGGCTCTGGAGTGAACTCTGTGGGCTCCCGGACTGGAGCGGGCTCTGGAGTGGACCCTGTGGGCTCCCAGACTGGAGCGGGCTCTGGAGTGGGCTCTGTGAGCTCCCGGACTGGAGCGGGCTCTGGAGTGGACACTGTGGGCTCTGGAGTGAACTCTGTGGGCTCCCGGACTGAAGCGGGCTCTGGAGTGGACTCTGTGAGCTCCCGGGCTGGAGCGGGCTCTGGAGGTGACTCAGTGAGCTCCCGGACTGGAGCGGGCTCTGGAATGAGCTCTGTGAGCTCCCGGACTGGAGCGGGCTCTGGAGTGGACTCAGAGGGCTCCCATATTGGAGTGAGTTCCTTAATGAGCTCTGTGGGCTCCCGGACTGGAGCGGGCTCTGGAGTGGGCTCTACTGTCCTCCTTCTCGCCCTCCGCCGCTTAGTGGGAGTCTGAAGGGTAGAGGTGGTGGGAAAATCCCTGCGGAAGGTTTCTGATTGGCAAATGAAACAAATAACAAATGAACAGAACAGAACAAAAACGTTGCAAAAGGTAATCTAAAACACAGGGAACAGAAAACACGATGTAACCTCAAACAATACTCCAGCCAAGACAGACAGAGTGAGCATGGTATAAATAGTGATGGGATGATGAGTAAATTACTAACAGGTGATCATGATCAGAACAGAACGACAAGGCAAAGGACTATGGGAAACAGAGTTCAAAACATGTAACAAAGAAACAGGAAGAGCGCCCTCAAGTGGCCAGTCCAGGGCACCACAACCAGACACTGTGACACCTGCACAGCGCTTACTAGCTGTGTACAAAAGGACTGGTTGTCTTTAAAGCTGCAGTCCATAACTTATTTATGTTCAAAATTAACAAAATTTATATAATAAGCGAGTACACCATGAATCAATTTCCCAAACCGTGTTTTTGGCTTATCCTGAATCACTACGGTACACCTATAATAAATGTTTATATTCTGACTATTTTAGACTGGTTCGGGTAGGTACCGCTGCGGAGAAGACCATTACCTGCGTGATTCGTCATAGACGAGTAAGCAAAAGTTACGGACTGCAGCTTTAAGTTCTGTATAATTCTGACCAATCAGACTGTTCAGCATGTCAGCAATGGAGGTGGAGCTAGATCGCAGTTAGAGAGTAGACGCAGCACGTGACAAGACGGATACTTCAGCAGCTTATTATAATTAATTCATTGGTACTTTAAAGACATTGAAGTCGAAATTATACTGGGTTACAGTGTGCGTACATGTGAAGTAAGTAATAATGTCTGTATTTTTTGCTAATGTTAAGTGATCAGCTGTTATTCTCGTGCCGATTAAGTAGTATCTGATTAGCATAGCACCGCCTGTATTACCTGCTCGATTCGGTACATTCGCAAGTACATCTGTGATACTGTTTGTTGTGAGATGCTTATATGTATATGTTATACAGTGTGTTATTATTACATATCCGCGCTATTATTGTGCACCACACATTATGTGAAGGTGCTTGTTTGCATGTAACAATCATCCACTTAGCACATGTCCAGGCATGTTAAGCTGCTGTCATGCAGCATTCACATGCTGATAGCTGTTATATTTATATTGTTAAATATATATATTTATATATTTATGTCCTCCTCAACACAGACTTGTTTGCTCATGTCGAGAGACTACGGCAGATGGATGTGATTCCCTACCGCAGTGAAAAGGTAGCGACACGATCCAAACTAGATCAAGAAGCTATCAGACTCATGCAGGAGAAGACTGTGCGAGTGGAAGTAGAAGGTATGATGCAGTATCTCACACCGCTTCTTCGTATGCATAATATGCCACATTTGACTATGCCCAAGGAAGCTGTTCTCCCTCAACTTAGGAGTGTCGAAAGAAGACTGCTTAAGAACCCAGAGCAGGCCTACCATCTGCCTACCAGGCCGAAATCACTAGACTGAACGAAAGCAGGTTATGTGGCCAAGCTGGAACTGAGAGAGGTGGAGAGCTCTGCAGAGTCTTGGTGCATATGGTGCAGCACAATAACAAGAACTGGGTTGTCTACAACTGCTCCTTTCAGTTTGAAAGCCCCAGCCTTAATGAGTTCCTCCTTCCAGGACCCACGCTAGGGCCATCACTACTAGCAGTCATGCTCCACTTTCGAGAGCACCCTGTTGCCATAAGCAGCGATATTCTCGGTATGTTTCCCCAGATGATGCTGCTCCCCGGTGACATGCCCCTGCTCCGATTCCTGTGGCGAGACTTGATGCCTGAGCGACCCCCCCAACGTTTACCAGTTGCAGGTGCTCGCCTTTGGCACCACATGCAGTCCTTGCTGTGCCACGTATGCCCTGCAGACACACGTCATAGATCACAGTCAGCCGGGAGACCAATTCAGAGAGGTAATTGAAAGATGATTTTATGTCGACAATTGCCTGCACATTCTTCCCTCCTCCCGAGAAGCCAGAGACCTAGTGGATCGACTTTGTGCACTTCTAGCCACTGGAGGCTGTGAGCTTCGACAATGGGCCAGCAATTGTCCGTCTGTGATTACTCACCTCCCCACTGAATCCAGATCCAGTACCTGCAACCTCTGGCTCAGTGAAGACCAACAAGACATCCACGAGTCTACGCTTGGACTGCAGTGGCATTGTCAGTCTGACACTCTGCGGTACAAGCATGGAGCCAAACACTCTTCCCTGGTGATGATGACATTTACAGAGTACTAGCAAGCCAATATGACCCTCTTGGCTATATTATCCCTTACACCACCCGGGATACTGAGTACAGATACTGGTACAGCGCCTGTGGGACAAGAAGCGCGACTGGGACGACCCACAGTTGCCTAAGGAACTGCTTACATCGTGGCATGAGTGGGAGAAGGAGCTGAGTGGACTAGAGGAGATATCTCTGCCCAGGTGCTACTCTCTATCACAGAAAGATCACCCATCCTGTAGATACGACATTCACGTCTTCTGTGAAACATTGGAGCAGGTGTACATGTTGGTGGCCTACCTGCGGATAGAGCACAAAGAGGGTCAAATCAAAGTTGCCTTCGTCGCTGTTAGGTCACGCGTTGCCCCCCGCAAGCAACAATCCATACCACGCCTAGAGTTATGTGCCGCTCTCAATGGAGCGCAGCTATCCCAGCTCCTGACCACAGAGCTTACAATTCCAACTCGCTCCACTACGCTCTGGTCTGACTCCACCACTGTGCTCACGTGGTTGACATCCAGCTCATGCCAATTTGGGGGAACAAGGGTAGCGGAGATCCAGGAGATGACAGCGTCGGCCATCTGGCGCTACGTCAGATCTTCAGACAACCCAGCAGACGAGATCACTCGAGGCAAGCCTCTTCGAGATCTTTCCAAAGGAAGCCGTTGGAGTCAGGGACCAGCATTCCTTAAGCTTCCCCCAGATAATTGGCCTGAACAGCTTCCATTATCGCCTGAAGAGCCAAGCTGCAAAATAAGACCGTCATCCTTCTTTGGGTTAGTGACCACCACTACACCCTCAGTTAAGCTGCAGAACTACAACATGCTGGCAGAGTGCCTGAATGCCTATGGACAAGAGCTTCACGGGGCGGCCTACACCTCCAGTGCTGACCTCCAAAGGGACATTCAACGTGTAGTCCTCCGTCAAGCTCAAGCCGAGTCCTTTCCCGACGAGCTGAGACTTCTGAAGTCTGGAAAACCAGTATAGTCTATAAGCAGACTGGTCATACTCTCCCCGGAGCTTGACGCTGCTACTGGACTGATTCGAGTAGGAGGCCGTCTACGCCACTGTGAGTTACTGGAAATGGATGCTGTACATCCAGCTGTCCTCAACCCTCGACATCCAATCACAGCGTTAATCATAAAGGACTATGATGAGAGGCTGCATCATCCCGGTACAGAGCGGTTGTTTGCAGAAATCAGAAGGACGTACTAAATACTAAGAGGTTGTGAAGCTGTCCGTCATCACCTGTGCCAGTGTTAAGACTGTAAGAAATGGAGAGGCCGACCAGAAGTCCCTCTCATGGCTAACCTGCCCCTCACCAGACAGAGATACTTCCGTCCGGCTTTCTACTCGAACGGCATGGACTGCTTCGGCCCCTTCCTCATTAAGATACTTCTTGTATTTTTTTTACAAGTTTCAACTTATAATAGAAAAATAAAACAATATACAGAAATTACTTTGCTTCATTTACAAATAACTTAAATTAGAAAAGTAATGTAGCCTACAGAACAACTTCATTCATTTCATTTTTAAGTTTCCCAGCAGCCCCATTTTCTCCAAAACTGAAAAAAAGTCTCATGAAAAATATTAAGACAGGGCTGCAATCCTAAGTTTATTTTATTTTTGTAGTGCTGTCATGCAAGATATGTCCACAAATGTTTTAAGCAAACTTGATGATCCAGAAATATTCAGCCCTCAATTTAATAAATGCAACAACTTTTGCCTCAGACCACCTAACAAATGAATCTGTTCAGTGGTATTGTTAAAATTCAAATTTTTTTAAAGAAAGATCCCTGACTTTTAAAACTTGTTTTGCTAGCTATTTCAGTAAATTAAAACACAATACTTACATTGAAAAGTGTATTTGTCGGCTGCCACAGAACTATCACCCACTATTTTGTTTGAATAAAAATGCCGTTGTCACCGGCGCGCTATGAATTCTGGGATAGGGTAGGCCGCGAAGGATCCATCTGTTGTATCCTTCATTTGCCTGCAAAATGGAGGGCGCATTTGAAGTCGCTTTCGAATTGCGGCAGCCTTCGTTGCGCCGCGGTGACGCAATCACCCTTCGAATGCGGCCTTCGTAGGACGCAGCCTTTGAATTGGGACACAGCTACTGTAAGCTATAGCCTAACTAACTCAGTTATTATTTTCTTTATGTTAATATTTAAAATGATTTAAATTACTACCAACATCTTACAACTAATTTAACAATTTAATTAGGATTGTGTAGATATATGTGTGCATGCAACTAATTGTAAGTACATTTACCTAATTTATTGTATGATAAGTTCACGAGAGAGATTAATGACCGCTACAGCGGTATTCCGCCTATATGTTTACATTGTTAATTATATTTGCACATTATCTTGTGGACAAAATGTTATAATTCTCCTGTGTTATTTGTTTGATAGAGTATTTAATGTTATATTGCATATTAGGCTATAATGCGTAGACTTGAAACACATCTCAGGGAACATGTCCGGGCTTGTTCACCTGACGAGTTAGGCACGTGAGCTAGACACAGTGCAGTAGTGTGATCATTTTATAGAACTTCGATTCGTATTTGTATCTATATTATATTTGTATTGTTTACTTCATGTTATGTTATCTGATATATCATTTACAAGGCTGTTACTTATGAGTATTCAAGTACTACTATAAAGATATGTTAATGTATATTTATTAATTTATTTATATTTGTATACTGTTTTATATTTACAGAATCACACATCTTTGCACAATAAATCACCCTGAAGTACATTCCTGGTGTGAGACTTAATGTTCTGACCGGACATCCTGTAGCTGTTCAATGAATCCGAACCAGAGTTAGACAAGAGTAGTCAGCAGTTTTTCATGGTCCTTCGAGCCGGATGTGTGGATTACTACAGACATGTCTCACCCAGAAAGAGAAGCCCCTTCTGTGCGACCAAGGAGACGAGTTAACCCTCCAGCCTACTAGAAGACTTTGAGCTCAGTGGACCTGGGTCTCATCGACAACAATCAAGGTCGCTTACCTGCCAAGGAGTACTGGAGGATGAACCAGCAAGTACTACAGGTCATTCCAGATCCACTTCACCAGTGAGCCAAGCATCAGAACATTCTGAAAGGATACTGACCGACCAATGGGACAGCACTTCTGAGAAGCTGAGAGAGGAGAATGCTGCATTGCAAAGGCAAGTAAAACAGCTGCCAGAGCTTACAACCATGTTAGAGGAGATAAAGAGGGAGAACGCAGCCTTGCAACGACAATACAGCCAGCTCCTTGAGATCATTTCAGCATTCCAAGAGATGCGTCAACAGAATGCTACACTTTGGCATGAGATTCAAAGCTTGAAATCGAAGCAGAGATCTCCACCTGAGTCATTCACTCCACCAATGCCATCACCACACTCCCACTCTCCAGCAGTCAACCTTCAGACTCCACAGTCATACCGCCCAATACCAGCTCCACGCTCCAGGTTGCCACCAACTGCCACTAAGAGACCGCCACACCCAGCTGTTCCAGAGGAAAGCTCAGAGCTGACCGAAAATCTGAGAAACATGAAAATTTCTTCCTCCGCTCATGAGAAACCCTCCTTTGCAGTACATTATAGTGACTCAGCTCAGTTCAGGTATCCCAACTCTTCCCCATATTCCCAGCCACCTCAGCTGCCTGAGTCCGTGGTCCCATCACAGGAAAGGAGGAGGCCAGCCCGTGCAGAATACAGCTCAGATAATATTTTACCTTCATTTACCCAGGAGAAATCTTACAGAGGTCCAGCCCCTACCATCCCCTGCCTGATGTCTGCTGACCCTAGGGAGTTTTCAAGACTGATAATTGCTTTAGAGAACATCCTGCCTGATGATGCCACAGAACGTTTAAAATTTCAAATCCTCACAGACCATCTGAAACTGGAGGAGGCCCTCCTGGTGGCAGACTCTTACAGTAATTCCAGATTTCCCTTCACCAACACCATGAAAGCTCTGGATAAGATGTATGGTCAACCCCACCAATGAGCCCTGCAACGAATCGCTGAGCTGATGGATGGAGCTAGTATACACAGTAGAGATGTAAGGGCCTTCAGGATGTTTGGACTGCAGGTGCGCTCGCTTGTCAGTATGTTGCAGCAACTGGGCCACAAAGGTACTGTAGAGCTGGAATGTGGATCACATGTGTCTCGACTCCTGAGTAAACTGCCACATGACCTCAGATCGAGTTTCAAGCGGTACACCCACCCTTTGCAAGTCTCTATTCCCACCTTAATGGACTTCGCTGATTGGCTGGAATATGAGCTTCAAGTACAGAAAGACAATAGCCAGTACGCTTGTTATCCAAGGCAGGAATCTTCGGTTCGTGGCAGAGCGGTGAGAAGAGAGTCTAAGCAGCCTCGCAGACCGACCACCATTCTACTTGGTACTGACAAGTCACATTCCACATCAATGTCGTCAGCCACGTCTAAACCAGCTTCAGTCAGAGAAGAGAAGGTGAGAGCTTATTGTCCATACTGTGACAATAATAAACATTATCTGAATGGCTGTGACAACTTCAAGCTTTTCAGCAAAGACATGAAGATAGACTGGATAAAGACAAAGAACCACTGCTGGCGTTGTGGTCGTGGACATCAAGCAGCTAACTGCACACTAAAGACTCTCTGCCCAATCTGCAACAAGAAGCACCTTTTGGTACTGCATTATGTCAATGAACAGGCCAAGCCATCTCAGCCAAGTGCAGCTCCTTCCAGTGCAGTTTTATATGTTGACTGCCCAACCTCTGGCAGTAAAGTACTGCTCAAAGTGACTATGGTTCTGATCAGGAATGGCAACGTGGCCATGGAGGCCTACACCATATTAGATGATGGATCAGAGCGGACCATCATTCTGCATGATGCAGTGCAGAAATTAAGACCTGTGGGTGAGCCAGAGGACCTTGTACTCCGTACAGTGAGACAGGATACCCAGGTCATTCACGGGGCGGCAGTGACTTTTACTGTGTCCCCAACTGTTAACCCCAGCAAAGCTTACAAGATCTGTAACGCTTTCACAGTCAAAGCACTCGGTCTGGCAGAACATACACACCCAAAAAAAAAAAAGAAAAAAAAGAAGGGCACATGCTCGTGCAGTGACCAGCAGCGTGGTGGCGTTTTATGTTGTTTTTATGTGTTTTATGTGTTTAACTTAATAGTACTATGGAGTGGAGATGGACTATTATGCTTGCATTTATTTTATTTTGGTTAACAGACGATTTAAATGCCATTTGGGACGGCTTGCACCCGAATAGGATTTACTACGACAGAGAACTGTTGTTGTCATGGGAGAATCTCTCACCGGTGAATCCACCTGTGGACTTCTTCTTCCCAGATCTGAGTGCTTTTGCTGATGGACTCAACTCCAAAGCCCACTTCAACGGGTCGAGTCAGCGCCCAAGGAAGCGAGGGAGAAGAGGTGGGGTACGTGAAAGATTGAGAAAGAGACCGCTGTCTCGAATACCGCTTCCATCTATTATTTTAGCAAATGCTCGGTCTTTACATAATAAGATTGAGGAACTTCACGCACATGTTCGTTTTCAACACGAATTCAGAGACAGTTGTTTGCTTGCAATCTCGGAGACTTGGCTATCGAAATTGGACTCTGATAAAGTTTCTAATTAATGGATTTAGTGGCCCATTTCGAACTGACCATGACTCTGGAATAACTGGCAAGACGCGAGGCGGAGGGGTATGTTTATATGTGAACGAGCATTGGTGCAAGACTGTTGTCGTGAGAGAGAAATTATGCACAAAGGACATTGAGATGCTCACAATATTCCTCCGGCCTCATTATCTGCCTAGAGCATTGGCCTCAAACTCAATTCTTGGAGGGCCACAGCTCTACACAGTTTAGCTCCAACCCTAATCAAACACACCTGATCCAGCTAATCGAGCTCTTCATGATTACTAGAAACTTCCAAGCAGGCGTGAGTTGGAGCTGGTTGGAGCTAAACTCTGCAGAGCTGTGGCCCTCCAGGAATTGAATTTGAGACCACTGGCCTAGAGAGTTTCCCCAAATATTTGTGTCTGTTGTGTATATTCACCCAAAGGCGAATGTGTACTTGGCTATGGAGTACATTGAGAAGAGTTTTATGAAATACCAGTTACTATCCCCGGATGCTCCGATTTTTATCATGGGCGATTTTAATAATTGTGTATTGGAAAAATCTGTAAAGAACATGTATGGGTATGTCACATGTCCAACTAGGTATAAAAGGACATTGGACCAATGCTATGGCTCTATTAAGGGAGCATACAAAGCTTCTCTACTACCTCCTTTGAGTTTGTCAGATCATAATTGTATTCATCTTATTCCATTTTATATTACTGAACTGAAGAGGGGAAAAGTTGAAACAAAAACTGTGAAATCTTGGACTGATGATGCTATTGATAGTTTACGAGGATGTTTTGATTGTACCGTATGGAATGTTTTTAAGGATTCATCTGCTGATATTCATGAGCTTAATGATGTGGTTAGTTCCTGGGTAACTTATTGTGTTGACTCAATAAAATAAAGTTGTGAAGATGTATCCAAATAATAAGCCATGGGTGAGCACTAATCTTAAGGGTCTGTTGATTAAGAAAAATTAAGAAAATAACTGCTTTTCAACGAGGGGATTTGCTTGAAGTTAAAAATGTACAGAAATTAATTAGACAAGAAATTAGGAGGGCAAAAATACGTTATAAGGAAAAAGTGGTTAAGAACAAACTGTATGGGCTCAGTATGGGATAGTCTTAAATTAATGACGGGCCTAAATGATGGATGTAGAAAACGAGTGAAATTAACCGGTTATGAGTTAGATAGTGCCCTTGCTGAGGATTTTAATAAGTTTTATGCTAGATTTGAAGAGCAGAATGGTGGCATAAGGCATGAGTTCTATAACTCCTCTCAAGATGGAAGTTTACCTGTTTTTTTTAATGTAGAAAGTGTAGTTAATCTTTTTAAACAATGTAAAATTAAAGTGAGTCCTGGTCCAGATGGAATAAGTGGTAGGGTCCTGAAACAGTGCGCAGAAGGATTGGGTCCAATTTTTACCTATATTTTTAATTGGTCTTTTAAGGTTCAGTATATACCAAAACTTTGGAAACAGTCTATTATTATTCCAGTTGCAAAATATAATTGTCCTAAAGGTTTGACAGATTATAGACCAGTCTCCCTGACCTCACTTGTAATGAAGGTATTTGAGAAATTAGTAAAAGAGGTATTATTTGAAAAAACTAAACCATTTCTCGACCCGATGCAATTTGCCTTCAGGGCAGGGAGAGGTGTGCAGGATGCGACACTGACCTTACTGGACCTGTTGTATAAACATCTGGAGGGTAGTAGTAACCATGCAAGGCTATTATTTGTAGATTTTTCTTCTGCATTCAACACGATCCAACCAAGCTTGTTGGTTCACAAGCTTAGGTCGAGTTTTGGTGTGGATGCAAGAATGGCCGCTTGGTTACTAGATTTCCTTACAAATAGGTCTCAGAGGGTAAGGGTTAATAGCGTTCTGTCAGGCCCTATAACTACATCTATTGGCTCCCCACAGGGGTGTGTACTTTCTCCTCTCCTTTACATCCTATACATAAATGAGTGTCGTAGTCAGCTTGAGAATTGGTACGTTCTTAAGTTTGCTGATGACACAGTTATTGTGAGTTTGTTGGTTGGTGAGGAGAAGGAACACGGGCCTATTGTCGAGTATTTTGCAAATTGGTGTCGAGAGGCTGGTCTACTTCTGAATACTGAGAAAACCAAGGACATGTGCATCGACCTGCGACGAAATCAGGCAGCAGTTCCATGTACTATTGTCGATAATCATTTGATTGAATTGGTCGAAAGTTATAAGTACCTAGGTACTATTATCGATAATAAATACAATTTTGCAGAGAATACCAATAGATTGTGTAAGATGGGCCAACAAAGACTTTATTGTCTGCGGAAATGAGCTACATTTAATATTGATAAGACATTGATGACTGCTTTTTATAAGGCATATGTTGAATCAATTTGAACTTTTTCATTGATTTGTTGGTTTGCCTCTTTAAAGTTCAAACAAAAGAATTCTCTATCAAAGGTTGTAAATAACTGCAGTAAAGTACTGGGTGTGAAATTGCCTGGGTTGTCAGATTTGTTTGACATTCAGGTGATAAAGAAAGCGCATCACATCATATCTGACACATCTCACCCTCTTTATGATTCATTTCAGACCCTCCCCTCAGGATCCTTGCATAGGGTCCCTCTAGCTAAGACAAACAGATAAAAATTTTCGTTTGTTCCATATGCTATCAAGTTGCTTAATTCAAATAGGAAGAGGTAGTTTTTTGTCCTTTTTTAATGTGCTATTAATGTTGCGCATTTGTCTGTCTTGTATGTGGTGAAATCTATCATGCTGCAGAACAAATTGCCCCTAAGGGGGACAATAAATTTTTTACAATTACAATTACAGTCAGTGTCCTGCAACGGAAATTCAAGCATCTTGCAGTGTTACCTCTACAACAACTGGACAAGGTACATCCTGTTCTTCTCATTGGCTCCGATTGCCCCCACCTCCTTACACCCATAGAACCAGTCCGACTGGGGCCCCCTGGTGGGCCAGCAGAAGTAAGAACACATCTGGGATGGACACCGCAGGGTCCAACTGAAGAATTGAGCAGTCATCTTTCCCATGATCAATGCTTCTTCACCTCGCTGCGGCCTGTCAATGACCTTTATGCAAATGTGGAGAGACTGTGGCAAATGGATGTTCTACCCTACCAGAGTGAAAAGATGATCACCAGGTCACGTCAAGACAAAGAGTCCATTCAGTTTCTGCAAGAAAACACAGTGAGAGTGGAGATTGATGGTGTCCAGCGATACGTTACTCCACTGCTACGTGTCAAGAACATGCTTCGTCTCTACGCACCTAAGGAAGCTGTCTTACCTCAGTTAAGGTGAATCGAGAAACAGCTGGAAAGAGACCCTGTTCTAGCTGCAGCATACCAAGAGGAGCTGGCCAAGCTAGTACAAGCTGAGTATGTTGTCAAACTTAGTCAGGAGCAAGTGGACAGAACAAAGGAAGCCTGGTACATCCCGCACCACATGGTGCAGCATAATGGGAAGAACAGGGTGGTCTTTAACTGTTCATTATCATACCAAGGGCACAACCTGAACTAGCTCCTGTTACCTGGTCCAACACTTGGACCATCTCTCCTGGCAGTCCTTCTGCGTTTCCGGGAGCACTCTGTTGCCATCAGTAGTGACATCCGCGGCAAGTTCCATCAGGTACGCCTCTTGCCACAAGATAAACCACTGCTGAGATACATCTGGAGAGACATGCAGAGCGACAGAATCCCGGATGTCTATGAATGGCAGGTACTGCCTTTCGGGACCACTTGCAGTCCGTGTTGCGCCTCGTTTGCTTTACAGAAGCACGTTCTAGATCACAGCCAGCCTGGAGAGGACACACAAGTTTCAGTGAGGAAGTCATTTTATGTGGACAATTGCCTCCAGAGCTTTGCTTTCCGTGACATGGCCAAGAATCTTCTAGACAAACTCCGTAGCCTTCTAGCATCTGGTGGCTTTGAGCTAGGACAGTGGGATAGCAATGACCCTTCAGTTATCAGCCATCTGCCAGCCGACATTCAGTCTCGGAGTAGCATCCTCTGGCTCAGCGAAGGCAACCAAGAAGCTCAGGAATCAACTCTTGGCCTGCACTGGAATTGCCAATCAGAAACACTTTCTTACAAACGACGCAAATTAGACTTGTCAAGTGCCCACAATGCGAAACAACTACCAGATACTTGCCAGCCAGTATGATCCCCTTAGCTACATTGTACCCTTCACCACTCGAGTCAAGGTGATAGTGCAGAGGTTGTGGGACAAACAGAGGGAGTGGGATGACTCAAGGCTGCCAGAGGAACTATTAGACTCCTGGAAACATTGGGAGAGCAAATTGGAAGATCTGCAGCATATCAGTTTGCCCAGATGTTACTGCAGCAAAGAATTGGACTGCTCCACTAGTATTAGGCAGCTTCACATTTTTTGTGATACCTCAGAGAAAGCGTATGGATCTGTGGCTTACTTAAGAACAGAGAAACCTCAAGGTAAAGTGGAGGTGGCCTTTGTAACAGCTAGGTCCCATGTTGCTCCCAAGAAAAAGCAGAGCATTCCTCGTCTTGAGCTGTGTGCCGCACTCACAGGTGCACAGCTTGTTAAAGTCCTGAAGGTAGAGCTAACGTTACCACTCAGTTAGTCTCAGCCTCAGACGTCATGCCCATGGAATGTTGGCTAAACGTCTGATGCATATGGCACACAAAAGTGGAAACACTTCAGGAGTTTCGAAGTCGTCATCGGATTGGTTAAATTATACAGGATTTCCGAGAGACGTGTGTGTCGCATTCTATAATGTACCGCCTGGAAACAAAGATGTCATGATGGCAAACCCCCTCACGAAAGAAGAAAGCTGTCGTATTTACAACTGTGACGACGAGCGCTTATCAGTATCAACTAAATGCTGGATTTTCAAAGGTATGTGAAATATTTAAAGTTCTCAGCACAGAATCTTTAAAATACATCCAAGAGTTTTACATCCGAGAGTCTGTTATTGTGGCGACATTTCCACACCCCGAAACGTGACTCTGAAACAAAACGAACTGTGATTGGTTCTTTGACATGTTGGTCAAATGGCCTCATAGGCGGGCTTTGGCCAATGAAAGCTGCCATGGCTACGCGAGACTACCACTCAGTAGTGTCACACTGTGGTCTGATTCCACCACTGTGCTAACTTGGCTTTTATCAGATTCCTGTCGCTTTAAGGTGTTCGTGGGGACCAGAGTGGCAGAGGTACAGGACTTGACTGAATCTGATACCTGGTGTTATGTACAGTCATCCGACAACCCAGCAGATGACATTACAAGAGGATAGTTTCCCTCTGATCTCAACAAAGACAGCAGATGGAACCAAGGCCCAGCATTCCTCAGACAAAGACCAGACAGCTGGCCAGAGATGCCACCATTAGCTCATGTAAGTCAAGACAGTGAGCTGAAAAGGTCAACCTTCTCTGGACTGTTAACCTCTACTCTGTTACTGCCAGATCCTCATCAATTTTGCACCTTCACAGACTACCTAAATGCTCTTATACAACCATCAGCTGAAAGCTCTCCCTCCATTGCAACTGCAGAAGACTATATAGAAGCTGAGCTCACAGCCCTCCGACAGATCCAGGCAGAATCATTCCCAGACGAGATATTGCACTTGAAATCTGGTAAACCTCTACCAAGCAATAGTCGACTGCTTTGCCTAGCCCCCGAACTAGATATCAGCACCAATCTCATTCGGGTTGGTGGTCGCCTCTGACAAATCAGTCAACTAGACGAGGATACCATTCACCCCATTGTCCTTGACCCACATCACCCGCTCACCAAACTGATTATCAAAGACTACGATGACCGTTTGCATCACCCTGGACCAGAGAGGGTGTTTGCGGAGCTCAGGAGGAAATACTGGGTATTAAGAGGATGAGCAGCAGTCAAACATCACCAACGCCAATGCGCTGAATGCCAAAAATGGCAGGCTAAACCGCATCCCCCCAGGATGGCAGACCTCCCACCTTCCAGGTTGAGAATTCACCAGCCAGTTTTCTATTCAACAGGGATAGATTGCTTTGGTCCTTATCTCATAAAGGTGGGACGGAGAAATGAGAAGCGTTGGGGGATCATCTTCAAGTGTATGACCACCCATGCAGTGCATATTGATCTCCTCGCAAGTATGGACAGTGATTCATTCTTGATGGCCCTTCGTCGCTTCATTGCTCAACGAGGGAAACCCTTTGAAATCCTGTCAGATCAGGGAACGAATTTCAAAGGTCGGGAAAAGGAGCTTTGGGATGCCTACACAGCTCTTCAGCCTGAGCTCCAAACTCAACTTGATTTGCTGGCTTGCAAGTTGAGCTTATGTTCAATCCACCTATTGCCCCACATTTCGGTGGATGCTGGGAACGGGAGATTGGTCCCTGAAAACAGCTCTGCAAGTGACCCTCGGAGCACAGATGGTCACTGAAGAAGTATTGCGGACTGTTCTCATTGAAATTGAGGGGATCCTCAATGCCAAACCCCTTGGTTACACATCTTCAGACATCGCTGACCCAGTTACACCCAACATCCTGCTGATGGGGCGGCGGGATGCCTCACTTCCCCAAGCGACATACCAGGATTCTGAGCTTCTGAGTTGACGGAGATTGAGGCATTGTCAGCTGCTAGCTGATCACTTTTGGAGGCAATTCATCCGTAACTACCTGCCCAGCCTTCAAACCAGACATAAATGGATGTCAGAAACAGACAACCTACGGATAGGTAAAACTGTCATGATTGTGGATCCACAGCTACCTCGCACACTTTGGCCTGTTGGAAGGATTGTTCAAGTTTTCCCTAGGAAGGATAACAGAG
This sequence comes from Sinocyclocheilus anshuiensis, assembly GCF_001515605.1. NCBI lineage: Eukaryota > Metazoa > Chordata > Actinopteri > Cypriniformes > Cyprinidae > Sinocyclocheilus > Sinocyclocheilus anshuiensis. Next base: position 106,229 of record NW_015558769.1, on the reverse strand, counting down.
TCAGATCAGCTGAGATCAAAGTGAAGGGCAGAACTTACCTAAGGCCAGTGACCAAGATCATCTGCCTACCTCCTTTGCCTGAATGACATTCCAATACTTAGTAAGGCCTTTCTTGTTGTTCAAATTCACCTTGTGAATTTGGGGGCGGCTGTAAGAAAGGCCACCCCTCGAAAGTGAACTCTTCCGAACCCTCCCGCCTGTGTTTGTGATTTGGACTGTTCCAAAACTTTCCACGGAGTGGAAACCAAGACAGTATTGAGGCTGGATGTGTATATGTGTTAATAGTCAATAGTTAATAAGTTTAATTAGTTAGAAGGATTGTGTAGATATATGTTTGCATGCAACTAATTGTAAGTACATTTACCTAATTTATTTAATGATAAGTTCAGGAGAGAGATTAATGACCGCTACAGCGGCATTCTGCCTAAATGTTTACATTGTTAATTATATTTGCACATTATCTTCTGGACAAAATTGCATAATTCTCCTCTGTAATTTGTTTGATAGAGTATTTAATGTTATATTGCATATTAGGCTATAATGCGAAGACTTGAAACGCATCTCAGGGAACAAGTTCGGGCTTGTTCACCTGACGAGCTAGACACACAGTGCAAATTTAAATTTACTATTTACCATAGGCACCGTAGGAGGTGCGACAGGCCTAAGGTCCAGCAGAAAGACCACCTCGCTGTAATGAATAATGTATTTCTGGAGACAGTGGCTACTGTGAATAGAGCAGTTGGAGTCCAGGGAAGACTGGAGGACAACCAGGAGAGACTGGTGGCAGCAGGATAGACTGCTCCGGGAGAGGCGGGCTGGTAACCCTATCCTCGAGTTTTCCAAGAGGAAGACACCCAAAGCTTACTACGAAAAAGAAACAAAGAAAACAACCCGAAGGCCCTCCGAGAGGCGGGATGAAAGAAGGGCCAACAAGGACGGACCACACGGTAACGGACGCAAGGATATCGGCAAAAGAGAAGATCCCAAGGAGGTGTGGGTGTGGCTGGGAAAAAACAACAACTCTGAGGGGACTTCACATCCACATGGGAAAGAAGAAGTGTGGTGGTGGTAGCCTGATGCAACCTTGCACTGCCCCGGTATGGGCAGGTCAGACAAATGGGATCCAAGGCCGGGTTGACAACCACAGTGCCAACGGGCCCAATGTTGCAGAGGCAGAGCAGGAGGAAAGGAAGGAGGAGGAAGAAAGGGATGTTGATGAATCCCAAGAAGTGAACTCGGTAGCACCCCCAAGAACGGAGTTGAGCCAAAGGGCCAGGAACCTGAAGAACCCACTCCGAAGGAACAAGATCAAGTGGCCAAAGGCCAACGAGGCTGAGGAGTGGAGAAAGTTGGACGAACATCTGAGCGGGCTGCTGCAAAAAGCTCTGCGCGGGTCAGTGGTAGCCAAGCTAAACCTGTTTGGGGAAATCCTGTATGAAGAATGCAGCAACAGGTATGGCGAGGTGACCATTAGAGAAGCCTTAATAAGATCAAAAAGCAGGAGGGAGAAAGAGATCGATGACCTGGTGGTAAGCAGAAAGCAGCTCCGCAGGCGTTGGAGGAAGGCAGAGGAGTCTGAGAAGGAGGACCTGAAAGCTCTCTGGGATGAGATCAGAAGACACCTTGCTAACCTCCGGAGGGTAGAACGCATCAGAAGACGGAGAAAAAGGAAGGAGAAGGAAAGATCAAGTTTCTTCAGGAATCCATTCCGGTATGCACGCGGGCTCCTTGAGGAGAAGACAAGTGGAATTCTGGATGTCTCCAAAGAAGAACTGCAGGAGTACATCCGCACTCAGTACAGTGACCCAGCAAGGAACAAACCCCTAGACTCGCCAGGGTATGTGCCTAGACCCTCAGAACCATCAGCCCTGTTTGACGCATCACCACCAAAGTTCAGCGAGATCAGGCAGGTGATCCAGCGGGCAAGATCTGCTTCAGCACCAGGCCCGAACGGAATACCGTACAAGCTGTATAAGAGCTGCCCAGGAGTGCTGAAGCTGTCATGGACCCTGATGAGAATCACCTGGACTAAGCAGACCATACCATCTGAGTGGCAGAGGGCAGTGGCAGTCTCTATTCCCAAACAACAGAACGTACATCTGGCCTCTCAGATAAGGATATGGGGAAATTCATCCTTCGGCAGCTGTCAGAAGGCCTGGCCAAGATCAACGCAAACCAGCTACCTGGAAACTACACGATGTGGTGTTATCACTTCATCTTGTACCCAAGGGTGATGTGGCCTCTGAAGCTGTGCGAAGTCACCTCATCAGCAGTAAGCCGGATGGAGGCAAAAGCCAACTCCTTCATCCGCAAATGGCTTGGCCTACCACAGTGCTTTTCAGCTGCTGGTCTATATGGATGGAACTCACTCCAGCTACCCCTGAAATCCATCACCTTGGGCTATAGGCAGGAGAAGGCAAGGCTGGTGATGGAATTAAGGGACTCCTCCAACAGGGCAGTGGCTAATGCAAATGCCAGAGTTGAGACTGGAAGGAAATGGAGGGCTAAGGAGGAGGTGCAGAAGGTGATGGGAAGACTGCAACATCAACAAATTGTGGGCATGGTCCAGACAGGGCGGGCAGGCCTTGGATGGAGCGAGCCACCCATCCTATGGTCCAAGGCAAGTAGGAAGGAGAGGAAGGACCTAGTTGTTGCAGAGGTCACCAGGATTGAGCAGGAGGAGCTCAGAGTAAGGTCTGTGGCACAGGGGCAGCAGGGGCGGTGGACAACTTGGGAGGGTGTCGCGAGCCGAGCAATCAGCTGGGCAGAGTTCTGGAAACTACCACAGGCTCGGCTCAGTTTCCTCATTAGGGCAACATACGACACCCTCCCGAGCCCTAAAAACCTCCACCAATGGCTTGGAACAGAGCAATCCTGTGACCTCTGCGGGACCATCAATGCCTCACTCCAGCATGTTCTGTCGGGCTGTAAAACAGCACTGACACAGGGTCGGCTCAGATGGCGGCATGACCAAGTGCTCAGGAAGCTGGCAGAGGTGCTGGAGAAAAGTCGGCAGGAGGCAAATAATCAGAGTCCATTAGAGAGTCGATGCAAATCCACTTCCTCAGGCAGGGGGAACCCACAATGCATACCAGCAAGAGACCATCCGCCAAGCTATTAACACCAGGGGCGGGGTGGAAGTAGACCTGGGAAGGCAGCTCCAGTTCCCACAGGAGAGTATTCGCACCACAGTAACTAAGAACATATTTAGTTCTAGGAATTCTGTTTGGGGGAACTAAATTAGCTCATAATTACATAAACCCGGTGGAGGTGGGAGCCAGAGGCTTTGTGGGCAGATCAATATCATGCCTGCTCAAGGACCTGGGACTACGGGGAGCCACACTGAGCAGATCCTCCAAAGAGCTCTCTGAGGAAGCGGAGAAAGCAAGCCACTGGCTCTGGCTGAAACGACGAGATAAGGCTTGGGGAGTAACATCGAATTAGGTTTTGCTGCAGGGGTGTCAGGGAGACGTCCCTGTTCACTGCCCCGCCACCAGGAGACATTCTGGGTTAAGGGGCGAAACGTCAATGAGCGGTGGTCCCCAGCTGAAGACCCTGCAGAAAAACCACGTAGTATGCGGTCAGGTTTAGGCCTGCCTCAGGGAAGAGGACGCCCCTGCCATGCATAGTCCACCATAGGCACCGTAGGAGGTGCGACAGGCCTAAGGTCCAGCAGAAAGACCACCTCGCTGTAATGAATAACAGAAACACACACACATCTTTGCACAATAAATCACCCTGAAGTACATTCCTGGTGTGAGACCTAATGTTCTGACCGGACATCCTGTAGCCGTTCAATGAATCCGAACCAGAGTTAGACAAGAGTAGTCAGCAGTTTTTCAGTAAATGTGACAAAAAATTGCATGTCTTTTTACACGGGCTCCTGTAGATGAGGATGCTGCATTAATTCGCAGGGAGTTACATTTACATCAGGAGAGGATTTAATTTAATTTGATTAAATTATTTATTTATTATATTTATATTTATTTGAACGGTACCACTGATAACATCTTGTTGCGACCTCTAAGTAACCTAATAATTAGAATTTCCTTTAGGATTTCCAGTGTGGTTGGATGCATTTATTACACACATATTCTCACCATTGCACCTTCTGAAAATGAAGCTGATTACTGTATTGAATGGAAGGATGCCAGATGGAAGGGTAGTGCAAGATATCTATGCCGTAATCACCACCACAGCTGTTAAATAAACACAAATTATTCACAATTTATTTGGTCATCTTTATGTTCTACAAATACTAAAGCAACAAATTATTATTTTCCCTGTTGGATTTTAATATTGGTATTGTGGCAATCTCCTATTCATCTGTCAGTGGTGCTAGTGCACGTTCTCCTCCCACTTTACGAGTCTCTGCCTTCTTACTGTTGGCTTCTGAATAGAAAGCCAAAGTTGGCTTCTGAATAGTCAAATGTTTTTCATTACCGTAATTAAGAAATGTAGCATGTTGGATTAGAGAACATTTAATTATGTGAAAAAGCATTAGACTATGTGGCAAAAGCTGCTGCACATTGAAATAGATATACATTGAATGATATTTATTGAATATCAAATATTTGTAAAGTCATGTAACGTTAGCCTACACCCATTTCACGCTTGAAGCTTTATCTGATTGAATTATGTTTTTATGTTTACTTTTTTTCTGCTGCAACATTTTTTTCCTTTTTTTTTTTTTTATGGCCCGTGGGATACCATGAAAATGAATATTAGTTCAATAAATTACCTTTCTGCCAGTTTTCACCTCTGATAACATTGATTTAGAATTAAAGTTACGTATTCCATAGTATGCAGAAGTCTTTTTGGCGGGAGCTGTTGCCATGGTGAATCGTAATTTCTGAGCTTCATTGATCATGGCTTTTCATAGTCGTGGTGCACGCGCTAAACTCAGAGATACACTCAACATACTCCGAGTGGATTTAACTAACTCTGTTCAGATGTTCTGAAACCGAAAACTCAGTTTCCAATCTCAGGGTAAGTCAACTCATAGTTCATGTTTTAACTCAGAGTTTGTTGAACCTCCTTTCTGGAATACACCCCAGGTGATCACCTTAATTAGGTGCACTCTAATATCTTAGGTGCACTGAATCAGAGTGAAGTCATTGCACCACAAAGGCACTGAGATTATAATAAACAAAACAATCTGCAACAGTGTTTATAGAAAAAAAAAAATTATATTAATAAACACTGGAGAAACATACAAAACACTAAAAAAAGGCTTAATAATGTCAAAATCTTCATTCAACCCAAATGGCGACAAAGTATTCAAAGTATAAATCCAAAAACATTCACGTTGCAAAAATCTCCTCTCAAAGTAACCACCGCTCGCCGGGTTTTGTACCTTCACTATACCAATGTATTGTAAAGCACTAACATTGTGACCAGCTTGCCTAATGTAACGCTGTAGCGATCTGGACGTTTTTCCGACATAAGCAAGGCCACACGGACAACGAATAAGATAAATCACATGCGTAGAGGAACAAGTAATCGTACCATGTATCAGAATATTGCGGTCATCCACATACTGGTTGCACCTGAACCTTTAGGTTTTTGGGATGTGCACACTTTTTTGTATTTTTGACTTTGGTAAATTAAACGCGACCTGCGGTCATTTCACAATCGCGTTGCATTGTGGTTTATGGAGCTGCCTGATATTTATCACACTTGGAACAAAAAATAAAATAAAATAAAATAATAACACTGGGGATTCGTGTGTGTATGAGAACAGGCCTCACTATCGCCACCAACTGTCACACGCCTGTATACACTAGGTCTAGGTGATGTGTACATTTACTTAAAATATATACTGAATACAAACACATCACAAAAATAAAATTACAAAAGAGAGGTATACAAATCTAATAATAATCAGAAATGTTTCTTGAGCAGCAAATCAGCATATTAGACAGATTTCTGAAGGATCATGTGACACTTAAAACTGGAGTAATGATGCTGAAAAGTCAGCTTTGATCACAGAAAAAAATGACAATATATCACAATAGAAAATTTAAATTATATTTTACAATATGAGTGTTTTTATTGTATTTTTGATCAGATGATCTTGGATGAGCATAAGAGACTTCTTTCATAAACATTCAATATTTTACTGGCCACAAACTTTTGAACAGTATAAGTTTATCATGTGACGTTAATTTTTAACATACACCATGCCACCCTTATGACACATTTTCCTATAACACATAGCCATGTTCTAAAATAGATTTATGCTTGAAAGATTTCACCAGCCTCCTTACTATTGCTAACAAGGCCATGTTTTCCACGAGTGGACGATATTCTGTATAAGGGAAAAGAGACTAGAGTCTAAAAATAGGTTTCACTGCTGCATACTGAGTTACTGAATGAAGAACCGGAAACAGAAGGTGAGAGGATAGAGGACAGACTGTAACTAGCTTTTACACTTTAAGAACATGTTTGAGGGCTAATGCAAGAGAAGAAGGGGAAAAACAACAATAACATCCAAACTGAAAAATTTAGACAGCCAGTTGGGTTTGGTTTCGTTGAATGGGTGCTGAAAAATAGCAAATACTGTCTGAAACTGAAACTCCAAAATTGTTTAATTAGTTAAAATTTATTTGAAAATTTATATTTTTAATTAGTTAAAAATAGAAGTTTTAAAGTGTTTATATAACAACATAAATGTGACCCTGCCTGTGAAAACCCAGCTAAAGTCATTTTTTTGTGATTTACTGTTTTCTACATAAATGGTCCCTTGTTATTTCAGTGCGCAAACAGCATGAAGACTCAATAAAACATTCTTTTAAGAATTGGACTGTAATCAGATGAAGGATGTTTTTTATACTGCTGTGCTACCTGCAGGCTAATTAATTAATTAGAAAGAGCTCTGAACTCAGTTTAATTTTAAAGTGTCCACAATGCATATACACTCAACACTGTTTAGCATTAACATAGTTTTGATCACAGGAAGTGCCCAATAATATTATGAACTACTGTATCTCTTTATATGTAGACATTTATATAAGTTCAAGGCCTCAGTATTTTTGTAAATCTCCTAGCTAAAATCATTTAGGTGAGAGCACTTGATTAAAATCATGCACGATTTCTGGTGACTTAATGCTCAATCACTGAATAAGAGGTGGGGACACAATGAACCATCCGTTGTTTACTCAGCTGATTGTGTTTACTGTCTCTTAGTAATTTCATATACACTATATTGCATTCATATCACTTCATATTCAGTGTCTGAAGATATTGTTTCTTCTTTGTTATTGTTGAATTAGTATTTTCAAAGCTAATTCATTTTATTTATAATTTTAATTTAAATTATGTGCCAATGTTCATTTTGTTGTTTGTTTTGAAACATTTATTGATGATAATCACACTTATCATCAACAGACTTGCATATGAGATAGTGATCCATATGTTTGTATGTATTTCAATAATTAAAAAAAATATATCATAATTAAATCTGAATTTAAACTAATTATTGAAAATAATCGCAATAGTCACATTTTATGTACTTACTCTGACATCTGTTATTTCACTATGGCCTTTGAATATGCAGTGATGTCATAATAACCTGTTTGCTTCAGCTGCTGATGTTTGCTTGGTCTTCCTTCTGTCTCTCATTCCTCTGGATTTTTATTTCTACTGCTTTTCTTGATCTATTTACCTATACATTTATTGCTCTTTTTTTGCAAAGGCATTTAAAATTTAAAACTGATTCTAAAGAAAGATTTTACACTGTTATTGTCATTATTGAGAATTTGGAGGTGTGTTCATATTCACTGCAGGTAGTTAATTATTATATTATTACTTTTTACATATATTTTTTTTTTATTGAACTTTTTAAAAATAAACATCTTTGCAAAGAACTTGCAGTTGTACTCAGTGTATGAACCACATGAGGGAGCCCTTCTATCAATAGATAGAATTGGCTCAATGAGGTGGAATTAGAATTGAAATGCCACACAGAAACTTGAAATAGAATGGCAGGAACAGATTTTTTATTTATTTTATTTTTTTTCAATTCAAAGTCAATTCAAATAACATCAACACAGGTAATGACATTTTGGGAAAGGAACTGTTCCCTTTCGAAAGGGAACTCCACGCTGCGTCCTCTAGAGGGCGCTAGGGGAACACCTTCAGTGTGACCGGTGTCTGAAGCATGAATGTAAAAACGACAATGAACTTCACATTGGCAGGCGGCAGCCTATGACGTAAACAATAAAGTGAGAACGGGTATAAAAGAGCACCTCTCTCCAGAGCTCCGCTTAGGCAGTAATATGAGTTCATAGGCTCTTTCTTTTTAAGCCTCACTAACTGCCTCTGGCGTTGAGTGTAGTCAGGTCTTCTCTCGTTTTAGAGAGTCGTTATGCTGAGACCTCCACTCTTAAGAGCCCCCCAACCAGGGTTGAGTGTTGTTAGGCTTCCTCTCAGTCAAGAGAGTCATTCTGCTGAAGCCTCCGCTCTTCAGAGCTCCGCTTAGGCAGTACTATTAGTTTGTAGGTTCTATGGTGAGCCGTGCTAACTGTCTCTAGCACTGAGTGTACTCAGCTCTCCTCTCGTTTTAGAGAGTCGTTAGGCAGACACCTCCACTCTTAAGAGTCCCCCTACCAGGGTTGAGCGTTGTTAGGTTTCCTCTCGTTTAAGAGAGTCGTCTTGCTGAAGCCTCCGCTCCCTGGAGCTCCGCTTAGACAGTAATATGAGTTGTAGGCTCTTTCTTTTTGAGCCTCACTAACTGCCTCTGGCGCTGATTGTAGTCAGGTCTCCTCTCGTTTTAGAGAGTCGTTGTGCTGAGACTTCCGCTCTTAAGAGCTCCTAAACTAGGATTGAGTGTTGTTAGGCTTACTCTCGTTTAAGAGAGTCATTCTGCTGAAGCCTCCACTTTGCATAGCTCCGCTTAGGCAGTATTAATGTGTAGGCTCTTGAGCCTCACTAACTGCCCCTGGCGTTGAGTGTAGCCAGGTCTCCTCTCATTCTAGAGAGCCGTTATGCTGAGACCTCCACTCTTAGAGTTCCGTACTTTGGTAGGTGAGCTAGTCTACGACGCTGGCGAGCTTTGAGCCTGCCTGTAGAGGTTTGTGGCTCGGGTCCTGGCAAAAGCGATTTGGCTGGGGCAGGGATGGTGTTCTGAAGCCTCCGCTCCCCAGAGAACCGCGTAGGCAGAAATGTGGCGTTGAGTGTAACTAGGTCTCCTCTCGTTTTAGAGAGTCGTTATGCTGAGACCTCCACTCTTAGGCCCCTACCAGGGTTGAGCGTTGTTAGGTTTCCTCTCGTTTAAGAGAGTCGTCTTACTGAAGCCTTCGCTCCCCGGAGCTCCGCTTAGGCAGTAATATGAGTTGAAGGCTCTTTCTTTTTGAGCCTCACTAACTGCCTCTGGCGCTGAGTGTAGTCAGGTCTCCTCTCACTTTAGAGAGTCGTTATGCTGAGACCTCCACTCTTAAGAGCTCCTCAACTAGAGTTGAGTGTGGTTAGGCTCCTCTCCTTTAGGAGAGTCATCCCGCTGAAGCCTCCGCTCTTTAGAACCCCGTCTTTGGCAGCAATATGGGTTTGTAGGCTCTTCCTTTTTTGGAGTCTCACTAACTGCCTCTGGCGTTGAGTGTAGGTAGGTCTCCTCTCGCTTTAGAGAGTCGTTATGCTGAGACCTCCAC
>NW_015558769.1:95427-96519 GCF_001515605.1 Sinocyclocheilus anshuiensis | reverse complement strand
CATACTAGAGAGTTGTTATGCTGAGACCTCCACCCTTAAGAGCTCCTCAACTAGGGTTGAGTGTTGTTTGGCTTCCTCTCGTTTAAGACGGTCATCCTGCTGAGGCCTCCACTCTTCAGAGCTCCGTCTTTGGCAGTAATATGAGTTTGTAGGCTCTTTTCTTTTTTGAGCCTCACTAACTGCCTCTGGTGTTGAGTGTAGCTAGGCCTTCTCTCACTTTAGACAGTCGTTATGCTGAGACCTCCAGTCTTAAGAGTTCTCCTACCAGGATCGAGTGTCGATAGGCTTCCTCTCGTTTAAGAGAGTCATCCTGCTTATGGCGTTGAGTGTAGCTAGGTCTCCTCTCGCTTTAGAGAGTCGTTATGCTGAGACCTCCACTCTTAAGAGTCCCCCTACCAGGGTTGAGTGTTGTTAGGCTCCTCTGGTTTAAGAGAGTCGTCTAGCTGAAGCCTCCGCTCCCTGGAGCTCCGCTTAGGCAGTAATATGAGTCGTAGGCTCTTTCTTTTTGAGCCTCACTAACTGCCTCTGGCGCTGAATGTAGTCAGGTCTCCTCTCGCTTTAGAGAGTCGTTATGCTGAGACCTCCACTCTTAAGAGTTCCTCAACTAGGGTTGAGTGTTGTTAGGCTCCTCTCGTTTAGGAGAGTCATCCTGCTGAAGCCTCCGCAAGCCTCCGCTCTTTTGAACTCTGTCTTTGGCAGTAATATGAGTTTGTAGGCTCTTCATTTTTTTTTGGAGCCTCACTAACTGCCTCTGGTGTTGAGTGTAGCTAGGTCTTCTTTCACTTTAGACAGTCGTTATGCTGAGACCTCCACTCTTAAGAGTTCCCGTACCAGGATCGAGTGTCGTTAGGCTTCTTCTCGTTTAAGAGAGTCATCCTGGTGAAGCCTCCGCTCTCCAGAGCACCGCTTAGGCAGAAATATGGGTTCGTAGGCTCTCCCCTTTTGAGCCTCGATAACTGCCTCTGGCGTTGAGTGTGGCTAGGTCTCCTCTCGCTTTAGGGAGTCGTTATGCTGAGACCTCCACTCTTAGGAGTTCCCCTACCAGGATCGACTGTCGTCAGGCTTCCTCTCGTTTAAGAGAGTCATCCTGCT
>NW_015558769.1:91315-93327 GCF_001515605.1 Sinocyclocheilus anshuiensis | reverse complement strand
TGGCGTTGAGTGTAGCTAGGTCTCCTCTTGCTTTAGAGAGTCGTTATGTTGAGACCTCAACTCTTAAGAGCTCCTCAACTAGGGTTAAGTGTTGCTAGGCTTCCTCTCATTTAAGAGAGTCATTCTGCTGAAGCCTCCACTCTGCAGAGCTCCGCTTATGCAGTATTAATGTGTAGGCTCTCTCTCGAGCCTCACTAACTGTCTCTAGTGTTGAGTGTAGCTAGGTCTCCTCTCACTTTAGAGAGTCGTTATGCTGAAACCTCCACTCTTAGAGTAGGGTTGAGTTAGGCTTCCTCTCGTTTAAGAGAGTCATCCTGTTGAAGCCTCCGCTCTTTAGAACTCCGTCTTTGGGCAGTAATATGAGTTAGTAGGCCCTTTCCTTTCTTGAGCCTCACTAGCTGCCTCTGGTGTTGAGTGTAGCTAGGTCTCCTCTCGCTTTAGAGAGTCGTTATTCTGAGACCTCCACTCTTAAGAGCCCCTCAACTATGGTTGAGTGTTGTTAGGCTTCCTCTTGTTTAAGAGAGTCATCTTGCTGAAGCCTCCGCTCTTTAGAACTCCGTCTTTGGCAGAAATATGAGTTTGTAGGCTCTTCCTTTTTTGAGCCTCACTAACTGCCTCTGGCGTTGAGTGTAGCTAGGTCTCCTCTCGCTTTAGAGAGTCGTTAAGCTGAGATCTCCACTCTTAAGAGCTCCTCAGCTAGGGTTGAGTGTTGTTAGGCTCCTCTCGTTTAGGAGAGTCATCCTGCTGATGCCTCCGCTCTTTAGAGCTCTGTCTTTGGCAGTAATATGAGTTTGTAGGCTCTTTTCTTTTTTGAGCCTCACTAACTGCCTCTGGCGTTGAATGTAGCTAGTTCTCCTCTCACTTTAGAGAGTCGTTATGCTGAGACCTCAACTCTTAAGAGCCCCTCAACTATGGTTGAGTGTTGTTAGGCTTCCTCTCGTTTAAGAGAGTCATCCTGCTGAAGCCTCCGCTCTTTAGAACTCCGTCTTTGGCAGTAATATGAGTTTGTAGGCTCTTTTCTTTTTTGAGCCTCACTAACTGCCCCTGGCGTTGAGTGTAGCCAGGTCTCCTCTCATTCTAGAGTGTCGTTATGCTAAGACCTCCACTCTTAGAATTCCGTACTTTGGTAAGTGAGCTAGTCTACGACTCTGGTGAGCTTTGAGCCTGCCTGTAGAGGTTTTTGGCTCGGGTCCTGGCAAAAGCGATTTGGCTGGGGCAGGGATGCGAGCTTTGAGCCTGCCTGTAGAGGTTTGTGGCTCGGGTCCTGGCAAAAGTGATTTGGCTGGGGCAGGGATGGTGTTCCTTGAGTCCTTGACTTAAGGAATCCAGTTTTGGGCACTCATCCCTCAGCATGGCGCCGTGGGTAGACCGTTCCCCTAGCACCCTCTAGAGGACGCAGCGTGGAGTTTCCTTTCGAAAGGAAACATCTCAGGTTACGCATGTAACCATGGTTCCCTGAGAACAGGGAACGAGATGCTGCGTCTCATTGCCATGCTTCGGGCATTCCTGCCTGTCTGTCTCCTTCAGACAAAGAAGTGGATGACTTTTCCGCAGGTGCTCTTTTATACCCGCTCTCGCTTTATTGTTTACGTCATAGGCTGCCGCCTGCCAGTGTTAAGTTCATTGTCGTTTTTACATTCATGCTTCAGACACCGGTCACACTGAAGGCGTTCCCCTAGCGCCCTCTAGAGGACGCAGCGTGGAGTTCCCTTTCGAAAGGGAACTAAAAATTCACTTTTGAATATCACTTTAATCATATGGTTTTCGGATTAAAGTAATTGAACAATCTAAAGGGGAGGTCACACTACACTTTTCTTTCTGTTGACTTCCATTCAAAGGCATGCAAAGGCAAGACACCGGAAACGCAAACTCATATGAATTTCACTGTGCTCCAAAGTTCAAATAAACTCTGACATGTGAATTTGTATAAAAATAGAAGAACGACGATATGTCATGGAGTGACCTCTTAGCTAAATTAAAAGAACGCAAACTTTTTAAGCCACACGTTTGCA
>NW_015558769.1:87012-89524 GCF_001515605.1 Sinocyclocheilus anshuiensis | reverse complement strand
TCCTGCCTGTCTGTCTCCTTCAGACAAAGAAGTGGATGACTTTTCCGCAGGTGCTCTTTTATACCCGCTCTCGCTTTATTGTTTACGTCATAGGCTGCCGCCTGCCAGTGTTAAGTTCATTGTCGTTTTTACATTCATGCTTCAGACACCGGTCACACTGAAGGCGTTCCCCTAGCGCCCTCTAGAGGACGCAGCGTCTCGTTCCCTGTTCTCAGGGAACCATGTTTACATGCGTAACCTGAGACGTTCTTCTACAAAATGGAGCTTCATTTATTAAATATAATGAAACATAAGGCCTTGTAAGGCCTATACAGGCCCCCGTCTATGGAAGCATGAAAGGACTTGCATGGACAAAAAAAATTAAAAATAATAATTTTCAACAACAACAAAATGCAGTCAATGTCAATGCAGAAATGTTAATTCATCCGTTCATGACCTCTAGGTTAGATTATTGTAACGCTTTATTGGGTGGTTGTTCTGCACGTTAATAAACAAACTCCAGCTGGTCCAAAATGCAGCAGCTAGAGTTCTTACTAGAATCAGGAAGTATGACCATATTAGCCCGGTTCTGTCAACTCTGCACTGGCTCCCTATTGAACATTGAATACATTTTAAAATCTGGCTAATTACTTATAAAGCCCTGAATGGTTTAGCTCCTCAGTACTTGAGCAAGCTCATATCACATTATAGTCCTCCACGTCCACTGCGTTCTCAAAACTCTGGCAATTTGATAATACCTAAAATATCAAAATCAACTGTGGGCGGCAGATCCTTTTCCTATTTAGCGTCCAAACTCTGGAATAACCTACCTAACATTGTTCGGGAGGCGGACAAACTCTGTCAGTTTAAATCTAGATTAAAGACCCATCTCTTTAACTTGGCTTACACAACACACTAACATATTTCTAATATTAAAATCCGTTAAAGGATTGTTAGGCTGCATTAATTAGGTCAACCGGAACCAGGAACACTTCCCATAACACCCGATTTACTTGCTACATCGTAAGAATGGCATCTACGCTGATATTTGTCTGTTTTATTCTTATTCCGAGGTCAACGTAGCCACCAGATCCAGTCCATATCCCATCCAAATGGTGGATGGGCACCTAGAGACGACCTCTACAGCCCTGAATTTCAGTGGAGAACATGTCAACTAGACAAACCCTAAGAGACAGATCCCCTGTGAAGACCTCGCCAGCACAAGACCAGGAGAACCAAACGAGTACTCTGCTCAATCTGACCTGTGTTGCAGCCTGGAATTAAACTACGCCATGCTGGTTTTGTCTGGCCTGGTTTTGTCTGGCCTTGTTTGTCTGAACCTGGTTTCTCCCAAGGTTTTTTTCTCCATTTCTGTCACCAGTGGAGTTTTGGTTCCTTGCCACTGTCGCCTTTGTCTTGCTTAGTTGGTGACGCTTGACTGACTGCACAGACACTATCGGAAGAGAGCTGAACTAGATGACGACATCACTGAACTGACTTTAGCTGGAAAATGACTCTTTTCCAGATAACTGTTTTCCTGTTTGACACTGAAAAGCTGCTTTGACAATCAGTATTGTCTAAAGCGCTATACTTAAAACAAAACAAACAAAAAAAAAAATAGGGGAGTTTGACTTCGGGATCTGACAAGGCCAAAATAAACAAAATGTTCTTAGTTTTAAACCTCTACCTTACCTATCCCAAAGACAAGAAAACACAGATCACTGCCCTAACTGCCTAACCCAAAAAACAGAGATCAAAAAGTTCTACAAACAGATATGGCATCAGACTCCTTACTATCCCAATTTACAATATTTACAAGACTATTTAAAGAGCCAAGCAAATCCAAGTTTAGAGGACAATCCAAAAATCTGTGTCAAACAGGCAAAGGGGTCAAATGCACCAGCAGATCTTTTGATACAACACATTTTCAACCAAACACAAAACAAAAAGCAAACAGTACTCACAATCTCAAAACTTTCTTAATACCAACTCTAACACACAAACTCTGCACTGTACAAAACCAACTGCTCAGATCACAAGATGGCAAAGATGGCCACTGAGGAAGTGATGTGACTTTTAAAGTTCTGTAGGCCATTCCGAAGACAGCAACAATCAGCCTGCAGGAGCCAATCAGACGACACAAACTACTTATCAAATTAATTACTTTATTTATTTATATTATATAATATATTGCTGAAAGATGTGGATTCTCAAATGCAAACTGTGTGTGTGTTACCTGCTCAAAAGACATCAGGGATATTAATTTACTTTATATATATATATATATATATATATATATATAATAGTGATACAATGATCGCACATAACCACAGGTACACAGCATTGTTCCTCTGCAAATTACTTGCAGTTTTACACCTCAACCGCTAGAGGGCTAAATCTTCCGTACTGCAGCTTTGACAGTTAACCTACTGAGTTTGGTAACACTTAGAATAATGGTCTGTTGTTAACAAGTAACTATGCAGGAAGTAATAGGTAGTACTACATTAACACTTAACTTAATACTATTAACTAA
>NW_015558769.1:82654-85881 GCF_001515605.1 Sinocyclocheilus anshuiensis | reverse complement strand
AGTAGCAAATTTAGGACAAAGGTAGTTCCTTATTAGATATTTGATAATTATTACATAAAAATATCCTCATTGAGAACTACTCAATCATCACTTCTTAATTATTAACATTTTTAAGTTAATTTTAATTTTTTATTATTATTCTATGTTTAAGTTTGAACATCCATCCTTTGGTAAGAGTAGTAGTCACAATTTCAACCTGTAGCCGACTTATTTGGGGGATATCATATTCATAAATTAGTTTCCACAAAGAGCCCAATTGTTCACTTTTAAGATGTTACTGTTGTGATTAGTAATTAATTGGTTATTCTTTATTAATTGGTCATAGTTCGCAAGCAGTTCTCAATGAGGATATATTTTTTTAGTAATTATCAAATATCTAATAAGGAACTACCTTTGTCCTAAATTTGCTACTACTTACTGCTTAGTTAATCTTGCTTCTCTATTAGTTAATAGTATTAAGTTAAGTGTTAATGTAGTACTACCTATTACTTCCTGCATAGTTACTTGTTAACAACGGACCATTATTCTAAAGTGTTACCCTGAGTTTAGTTGCTAAACCTGCTTTCTGGAACACCCCTGTTCACCATAAGATGTACATGCAGTGTGGACAGTGATGCTAGTGATGTGCAGAATGCAGCATAGGAGATATTTATACATAGAAAATGAGTCTGCATGTGTTGAGGTGAAACTGTGTGTATACAGAGAGGAAGCGAGAATTAAAAAAAGGAGGGATCCAGAGAAGAAAAGGGGTTTTTGTCAGGACATGTTATGATGGGCATGTTGGTAATTACAGAGTGAGCGTGGTGTTTGGAAACTCAGCATACAGTTCTGCCAACACACACTTGCAAAATAACTTGAGCCTGGAGCATTCAATGCCCTAATTCATACAGACACACTTATAAACACAAGCACATATGCACTCACACATACAGACCAACACATGTAATCAGTATTATTGGCAAATCGTGTTTAGTCAATGTGTATACAAGCACACCACAGGTTTGAACTGCCTGAAAAGTTGATGAATATACATTCCAAAAACAGCAGCTATGCAAAATGCAACACTGCATTTTGTTTCTGTTTCTTGAATCATCATTTGTGTAACTACTAAGTAATCATGTAAGTAATTATGGCAAAAAAAAAACATAGCATCTTCACATTTTCAATTTCTGCACCAAAACAATTTTTGTCGCAAAAGCAGGAATGAATTTGCTGATCATGTCTAGCCTGAAGATTATGGGCATCAGATAAAGCTCTCAGTTCACACATTCTATCCAACGGAAGTAAGCAATTGTGAGCTGTCATACAGCAGAGCAACAGTCTGACCGTAACCACAGACTCCAGTCTTTTGTAATGTTGGCAAATCAAAACATAGAAGGAAAAAAAAAATGACACATGCACACTTTTGAAAATCTTATAGTCCATTATAAGAATTGTCAATGTCATTTCACATTAGGACTGTACTGTATTTTGGATGGTTTCCTGACCTCCTGACCTGCTCTTGGAAATAAATGTTTCACTGCAGCTCTGCAGAAGTCATCATCGCAAAGATGTTTTTTTTTCCAGGGTTTCGATGTAAACATATGCCAGGAACAGACTAAATAGCTATTGTAAATATTCCTTAAGACAGCAGTTAAATGTACAAAACACTTTTAAGCACAGAAAACATATTTAATTTTTCTCATGCAACCTGTGTAAAGACTCAAAGTTTTCTCACTTTGACAAATTCATTTTGTGTATAAACCTACATATAATTCTAACGATGCTTCAAATGATGCTTTCTCAGAAATAACGTTTTTCATGGTTTTACCACAGGACATGTTCCAATAACTTATGTTGTTAAGTGTGGCGTGAGTGTCCATATAGCCATGTACATGTAAAAGGTAAAACAAGAACAAGAACAATGGCAACAACAACAACAGTATTTTAAACTAAATTTGTTACAGATCAGAAGGCCTGAGGCAGTTGTTAATAGACTAATGGATTAGAGCAGTGTTTCCCAACCGGGGTGCCGCGGCACCGTCTGTCGAGAGCAGGGGTGCCACAAAATTTATTTTGTAGGGTGCCACAAGTTTGTTAAAATTTCCAAAGGGTGCCGCGACTAAAAAAAGGTTGGGAAACACTGGATTAGAGGACAGCATCTCTCTAGTGGTGATTTTAAGCTCATGCTCCTGGCAGAAACAGCAGAAATTGTACAATTGTTTCCATATGTGCATCAAACTGCTTTTCTATTATTCAAACTCCTCCTTCTCCTTATTTTTTTTTGCTCTCTCTCTCTCTCTCTCTTTTATAATAATTTGGAGTTTTTAAAACTTTTATGATGTCTGTTTTAATCAGAACAACCTGGCATATTTTGGCATGGCTACAGACTTATGGTAATTCAGTCATTGTGAGAGAGAAAGAGAAAAAGTCAAAGTTACAGAGAGAGAGAGAGAGAGAGAGAGAGATGAGAAAAAAGAACAGAGTAAAAAAAAAGAAAAACTGTAACCATCTTTCTCTCGACTGTGAGGTGATTTAAAGCAAAAATATAAGTTCCATTACAGATGGAGGAATGGAAAGTAGTGAAGGCAAGAAAGAATAACAAAAAAGAATGACTGCAAAGCAGACGAGAATCTGACAGTAATGGCAGTTGACAGACATGAGTTCACGGCAGGTTTGTGATGACATCACTGGCTAATTTCTGAAAGTTTGATGTCTCTCCAAACGCGTGTAGTTAAACATGTAACACACACACACATACACATGTTTGTTTTTGTGAATTGTGGGGACATTCCACAGGCGTAATGGTTTTTATACTGTACAAACCGTATTTTCTATTGCCCTACACCTAAACCTACCCCTTACAGGAAACTTTCTGCATTTTTAAATTGTCAAAAAAACTCATTCTGAATGATTTATAAGCCTTTTGAAATATGGGAACACTCAAAATGTCCTCATAAATCACTTTCTTTTTGTAATACCTATGTCATACCCATGTCATTATACAAATTTGTGTCCTCATAAATCACAAAAACGCTCACACACATACACACCCACCCACAAACACCCACACACACACACCTATTCCCTGAATACCCATGATGAACTATAAATAAAAACTAGATTTAGATTTTCTGAAGAAAATGTGAGTGATGCTTGCCCACGCAAAATTCAACCCCTATGATGCTACGGTGTTGTGGGTGGATGCTAGGGTGTATTTTTTTTTTTCGTTACTAAAGTGTTTTATT
>NW_015558769.1:78736-82476 GCF_001515605.1 Sinocyclocheilus anshuiensis | reverse complement strand
GTTTTTTTTTTCTTTTTTTTTTTTTTTTTTTTTTTAATGAAATCTGTTTATCGAACTTTAACAATAATAACAGGATACAGATACAGGAGAATCATGAAAAAATAGTTTCCCCCCAACCCACCCCCCCAAAGAAAAGAGAAAAAAAACAACAACAACAAAAAAACACTGTATTAAAGTATGATTAAACAAACTAAATCAAACATAAAAAAATAAAATTAAAACTCAATACATGCTGTAAAACAAAGAACGTCAAGCCTAATGTCTCGAGTATAGAATATATGTTGAAGCATTAAAGTTTAGACATTTCGACCATTTATCAAATGTATGCATATACCTCCACAAACAAAACCTTACAGCTTTAAAGTATATACATATACATACGTAAGTATCCACACATATAATCACACACTCCTAACCAGATTCGGGCCACAGTCATGTTAACATCTTAATGCTTAGGTTGACACACTCTAAGAAGAAGTACTGACATATTCAGAAAAAAAAATAATGAAGGGATCCCAGATCTCAGAAAATATACCACTGTTGCCCTTTAACGTATACCTAATTGTTTCCAAATGAATGAAGCTCATGACATCTCTCATCCAGTCATCGAAAGATGGAGGGAATTTTTGTTTCCACAGCAGGAGAATGCGCCGTCTAGCTAATAATGTTAAGAAGGCAAACGTCTTTGCAGTATTTCCAGGTAAACCAGTGACATTTGAAGGAAGTCCAAAAAGTGCAACCAAAGGGCAAGGCTCGATCTGTTTCTTTGTCACTAAAGAAAAACAATTAAAGATTGATAGCCAAAAAGAAGTAATGGATGGACATAGCCAAAACATATGTATTAAATCCGCAGGGGCCTGATGGCAACGATCACAGAGAGGATCAATACCAGGCTTGATTTTTGCCAACCTCACTTTTGTCCAGTAAATTCGGTGAATACATTTTAATTGGATAAGACTATGATAATAGAGAAGGTATGAACACGGGACAGGATCTGGTTCCAAGTCTCGTCATCAAATGTGAGGCAGAGATCCGACTCCCATTGTTGTTTAATAAAAGAGAGAGAGGAAGTGGAGATGGAGGAAATCAGCCTGTATAGCGTAGACAACACACCCTTTTTATCCAAGGCTACTTCAAGAATCTGATCAAGCGAAGATTTTGGAGGAAGATTCGGAAAATCAGGGAATGAGTTAACAAAATTTCGGAGCTGCAAATATCTAAAAAATTGTGCACTAGAGAGAGATAATTTTTGTTTCAATTGAGAAAAGCAGGGAAAAACATTATCAATATAAATATCCTTGACAACTGAAATCCCTGCTCTCTGCCAAATATTAAATGCCTTGTCATTAAGTGAAGGGGGGAATAAAGGGTTGCGATTTATAGGTGAAACCACTGGTAAGTGCAGAAGGCAAAAATGGGTTCGGAATTGGGACGAAATTCGTAACGATTGCCGAACAATGGAATTGCCATAAGGGCAATGCGAGATGGCAGTAAGAGGGCCACACAATAGTGCAGCAGGTGAAGCAGGGGAACAGAAACTCTCTTCAATACTGACCCAAGACGGGACCCAATCATTGAGCCCAAAATGACTTTGAAACCAGAATAACGTAGAATGTATATTTGCTGCCCAGTAGTAAAATAAGAAATTAGGAAGGGCAAGCCCACCCTCAAGCTTTGGTTTCTGAAGTATTTCTCTACGAATTCTGGCTGGTCCTTTATTCCAAATAAAAGATGAGATGAGTTGATTTAGAGTCTTAAAGAAAGATTTGGGTATAAAGATTGGGACACATTGAAATAAATATAGAAATCTAGGTAAAATGTTCATCTTCACTGAATTCACACGCCCAGCCAATGAAAGGGGAAGAGCCGACCAGTGAGTAAAATCCTTCTGGACTCATTGGAGGAGCGTGGTAAAATTAGCCTTGAATAGATCTAAACTCTTACGTGTAATTGTTACTCCTAAATATTTAAAACTATGGGAAGCAACTTTAAACATTGAAGTACTCATTGGTAAATCAGAAATTGGAAAATTTATTGGATATAACTCACTTTTATTTATATTCAATTTATAGCCGGAGAAGAGGCTAAAAGAGTTTATAATTCTCAGAGCTTCGGGCAAAGAAACAACCGGATCAGAAATATAGACCAACACATCATCGGCGTATAATGAGATTTTATGAACAGCATCAGCTCTCCTAATTCCCTGTATAGCCTGCTCGCTATGAATAGCAATTGCCAGTGGTTCAATAACCAGTGCAAAAAGCAAAGGTGAAAGTGGGCAACCTTGTCTAGTGCCACGTTTTAACGGGAAAATAGAGGAGGATACTCCATTGGCCCGAACGGAGCATACTGGGGAGGAATACAAAAGTTTTATCCAGGATATGAACGTATTGCCAAAACCAAATTTCTGTAGCACATAGAAAAGGTAACCCCATTCCACCCGATCAAAGGCTTTCTCTGCGTCAAGCAGTAGAAGATCCTCTGATGGGTGAGAATTAGAGGAATAAATTATATTAAATGCCCTTCTAATATTATGAAACAGTATTCTGTTTTTAATAAAACCAGTTTGGTCGCTATGTATGATTGTCGGTAAAACTGATTCATGATGCTTTGCAAGCATTTTAGCCAGTATCTTTACATCTACGTTCAAAAGACTGATTGGCCTGTACGAACCACATTCGTGTGGGTCTTTGTCTTTTTTCAAAATTAAAGAAATACAAGACTGACGGAGGGTTGGAGGCAGACAGCCATTATTAAGGGAGTCCAATGACATGTTTAGGAGCGGCGTTTCAAGTGTTTGAGAAAACCTCTTAAAAAATTCAACAGGGAACCCATCTGGGCCAGGGGTCTTGCCATTCTGCATACTCTCAATTGCTTGCACTAACTCCTCTGCGGAAAAAGGTAATTCTAGCTCTTCTCTCATTGTGTCCTTTATTGTAGGTATAGGCAATGGTTCAAAAAAACTTTCCATAAGGGACCTATCTGTGGGGGGTCTGACTTGTATAGCAAAGAGTAATAATCTTTAAAATGTTTAGTAATACTAACAGGGTCAGTGATCAAATTGCCATCGGAGGACCGAATCTTAGAAATTAAATTTTGAGCTGACTTTTCCTTTAACTGAAGTGCAAGAAGTTTACTTGGCCTTGAAGCCTTCAGCCCTCCACCGTTCACGACACCGAGCAAGAAAAACTTAACTTACTGTGTCCAGTACGTATCCTTCAGATTTACGTCCACTGCACTAGCCAGTGACTTAAGTCGGAGCAGCTTTTCATATGCTATGGGGGCCGCAACCGGGGGGCGGCTGCCAGTAGACAAACAATGTCACATTGTGTGAGGGATGATCAGGAAAGATCTCTTATCTCAGGCGCAGGGGACAGTATTTCATCCCCAGCCTGAGCTCTGGAACCTTCATGTCTGGACCCTGAGAGGGACCAACTAAGAGATGCTCAGCTTCCAGCCCATGTAGTACAAACTATTCTAAGTGCTAGGGCTCCCTTCACTAGAAGAAGTTATGCCCTCAGATGGCGTGTTTTTCAAAGTTGGTGTATGACACACCATGCAGACCCAGTTCACTGCCAAGTTGTTTCAGTGCTGGAGTTCCTGCAAGAAAAACAATCCTTAGGTACATGTCCTGGTACTCTCAGAGTCTATGTCAAGTCAAGTCAAGTCACCTTTATTTATATAGCGCTTTTAACAATACAGATTGTGTCAAAGCAACTGAACAGCATTAATTAGGAAAA
>NW_015558769.1:70821-78595 GCF_001515605.1 Sinocyclocheilus anshuiensis | reverse complement strand
GCTGGCATATGAACAATCCTTCACTTTAGACAACAATTTCTTGTCTAAGAAAAAATAATCAATACGGGAATAATTGTGGTGGACATGAGAGAAAAATGAGTATTGTCGTGCTGTGGGATATAAAAAACGCCATACGTCGGCCTGACCGCAAGTAGTTAAAAGTGATTGAAGCGTAATTGCAGTTTTAAAGGGTTGGGCAGGTTTAGTAGATGACCGGTCTACAGAAGGGTTCAGAGAACAATTAAAATCACCTCCCATAATAAGATAGTGTGAGTTTAGGTCAGGGAGTAAAGAAAATATTTTCTGAATAAAATTTTCATCATCGTAATTTGGTGCGTATATATTAGCCAGAGTCACTGTTAAACCATAAAGAAGGCCTGAAACAATAACATATCTACCACCGGAATCAACTAAGGTTTGTGAAGGAGAAAATGGTATACATTTGTTGATAACAATTGCCACCCCTCTAGATTTACTGAGAAATTTAGAGTGAAATACTTGTCCAATCCATTTCTTACAAAGTCTGGCATGATCTGGGTTTTTTAAGTGGGTCTCTTGCAAAAAACCAATATGAGTATTTAAGTGTTCTAAACGTGACAAGACTTTGTTGAGTTTGATTACATTGTTTAAACCTTTGACATTCCAACTGGTAAAATTTACACATGAACCCCCAGACTGAGCCTTGCCTAAGCTAGTGTTCATTGGTTATAGCAACAACAAAAAGAATATACATGATGAAAACATGAATGTGGCTTTCTTCTGTCTTGACATATCTGAGATTCTGAGATAGAGTGTAAGAAAAAGAAAAAAGAAAAAAGAAAAAAGAAAGAAAAGAAATGTACGCAAGTAGTAAAAACGTTACCCACAACACAGCACAAACCTTCTCTCCGCTGAACTTTCGGAGAGAGCTCCGCAACAGATTGTAAATATATAAAGAAAAAGGGGAACAAATGGTTCACAGACCGCATATTAAAATAATAGTAATAAAAGTTGCATGGTCTGTACATGTTTATAATGCAAAAAGTCCATAGAGTCTGATACAACGCAGTACTTCAATGCCATGACCAATCAGGGAACAGACCCGGCTCACATAGGGCTACTGCCCCGAGTGGAACATTGTCCAAAAATACTCTGTTATTTACCTGTATCCACAGCAGCTACTTCGCTTGACTGTTTAGGTTTAACCACGGTGGCAAGGAACGTAGACACAGCATCGGGGCTGTCAAAGCTGTGCGATTCGCCGTTGAATGAAAGGAGAAGTCTGCAGGGATACAGCATCCTGAATTTTACACCGGCTCCATGTAATTCCGCCTTGACTGGTTTAAACTGATCCCGTCGTTTCTTGAGTTCCACGGAAAAATCAGGAAAGATCAAAATCTTGGATTCCTTGTAGCGCAACTCTCCATGCTCGCGTGACAACCGTAAAATTTCTTCCCTGGTTTGGAAACGAAGAAAGCGTACAATCATGGGTCTCGGTGGTGTGCCGGATAGCGGTTTAGGTGCGAGGGACCGATGTGCGCGCTCAATCTCTGGCGTCTGAGGTAGTTTATCCCCGAAAAGTTCTGCGAAGAACGATGCCATGAACTGAGAGGGTTTGGACGTTTCAACATTCTCGGGGATACCTAATATACGAAGATTGTTCCGACGCGAGCGGTTTTCCAAATCATCCGCCTTACTCTTTAACTCCTCATTATCTCTTTCCAGGGATAACACATTTGCGCTCTAAAATGTCGAGCCTTTCGTCCACGCTGTTCATCGAAGCTTCAATGTCTTTAATTCTGGAGCCATGACTGGAAATAGTGGCTTGAAGGGCAGCTGTAGAGGCACGTATTTCAGCGAGAAACTCAGTCCTTAGCGACGCGATTTCCTCACGAATTGTTGTGGTAAGCATCTCTTTTAAAGGAGCTGGCGTTAACCCCGAAGCAGCCGTGGCCATGTTGCCTGCTTCGTCAGTTTCATCAGGAACAGGAGAAGCACGTTTAGATTTAGGCATAGCAACGAAAATAACAGGCTCCAGCAAGCATTCGAATGCTCTCTAGCGTTGTAGACGTCGTCTAAAGTATTAAGAATACTTAATGTTCCCGTTGACTATTGAGAAGAAATAAAATTTACGGAGGAGCTCCCGGACGCGCCTCACTCACTCAACTGCATGCCGGAAGTTCCTGTTTTATTTGCATTTTTAATGCATAATTTTAATTTTAAATAAGGTTGGATGACTATAACATGTTATCTACTGACATGTGTTACATATTAAAAGGTTTTGATCAAAATGAATGAATGAATAAATAAATAAACCTCACATTTCAGATTTAAAACCATTTTTAAGAAAAGAGATATGAGTCAAAATTGTGAATCATTACAGGTATTTTATCTGCTCTGTCAATAATTCTAGATACTTTATTATTTAAATGGTTTAGATTTTTAGAACACACATTATCTTATTTTCCATCAACCAGTTAAAAATTACAACTGTGCATAAAAATTAAGTCTTTTAAATGTATTTATTTGAAAAAAAAAATAAAATGGCAGACAGACTGAATGAAAATGCAAATTCACTGTCTGCCAGCAGGTGGTGCTTATGAAACAGCAGAAATAGAGCTGTTCCCTATCAAAAGCTACGATCAATGCAGCATTTCAATAATGCACATGAGAACATTCTTTGTTCGACCAGTTGTGAAGCACATGTGCCAAACGCCAAGAATTGGCTTAAATAACCTAGGTGGGTAATGTCATTGGATTACGTGTGTCTGAGGGGTTATAAATAGACGTGAAACAGACACACAGTTTGTGCCTTCGAGGACGCTGAGTGTGAGCACTGCAAGTCATTGTCATTGTTGTGAAACATTCCAATAGAGAGTAGGGGCTACTTCCCGGCACCCTCAGGGCTAAATGTTACATGTTCGGTTGCATTCTGCCACGTTTCAGGACACCGAACATCTAACCTCCCCCCAGCAAAATGAAGTGTCAAAACTAGTGCCCCTTTCAGAGAAACTGGCTGCATGGAAGCTACTGTCAAATATCTCTTTGTGGGTCGAAAGGACTGCAGAGAAAGGCTACAGTATACGTTCGATGTGTCGTCCGCTGCGTTTCAACGGCATGGTCTCCACTTCTGTGAAACCGGAACAAGTGCACTTGTTGACACAGGAATTGCTAGCCCTGCTGGACAAAGGGGCCATAGAACATGTTCCCCTGCCAGACAGAGAGTCAGGCTATTACAGCCGGTATATTCTGGTTCCCAAGAAAGATGGGGGGTTGCGTCCAATTTTAGATCTTCGTGGGTTGAACTGCTATCTCTGAGCATACAAGTTCAAAATGCTGACAATCAAAATGATTGTTTCTCAGATCCAATCGGGGTATTGGTTTGTGACAATTGATCTCTAGGACAAATACTTTCACATAAAAATGTTGCCACAACACAGGAAGTTCCTGAGGTTCGCTTTTGGGGGCAAAGCTTACCAGTATCGAGTTCTTCCATTCGGCCTAGCCTTGTCAGCCCGCACATACATAAAATACATGGATGCCGCACTGGCTCCTCTTAAATTACATGGATGACTGGCTGATTTTGGCCCAGTCTCAAGAGCTTGTGCTTCGACATTGGGATGTCGTCCTAGCTCATCTCGAATCTCTGGGGTTGAAACTCAATGCCAAGAAAAGCATTCTCTCTCCTGCCCAGAGGACAACATATTTGGGGGTTGTATGGAATTCGATCACGATGCCAGCATAGCTGTCTCCTGCCCATTACTTTGAAAGGGTTCTAGGTCTCATGGCGGCTTCATCCACGGTGATACCTTTGGGCCTCCTGCACATGAGACCATTTCAGTTGTGGCTCAGAGCCAGGGGATTTCATCCAAGGGCCAATCCCCAGAGACAAATAAGGGTTACACGCCAGGGGCTTCGTACCCTTTCTGTGTGGTTCAGACCCTGGTTTCTGATTTTGGGTCCCACAACAATCCCTTTGTGGGTCTGGTTGGAACGACTTTTGAACCACTAGAGCCAGCACCTGTCAGGATTCTGACTCTAAAGATGATTTTCCTCAAGGCTATTACTTTTCTGTAGAGAATTTCTTGAAGCCTTCTAGGCACGCTCTAGGCATGTGTTGTTGTCGCAAGATACTAACGACAGACACTTCCCTCACAGGCTGGGGTGCGGTCTTTGATGGCCGTCCAGTCCAAGGGATCTGAAGAGGTCATCTCCTCAACTGGCACATCAATTGCCTCGAAGTGGACAACACTGTGGTAGTCTCTTACTTAAATCGCAAAGGCGAACTATGCTCACACCACCTGAACAGGCTAGCGCAGCAGGTTCTGCTTTGGGCACAGGACAAGTTCATGTCCCTCAGGGTGATTTACATTCCTGGGCATATGAATGTGGGAGCAGACTTACTGTCCAGACAAGCTGTGACACACGGGGAATGGAAACTCCACTCTGAAGTAGTCAGTCAAATTTGGGAAAGATTTTACGAAGCAGAGGTGGAGCTCTTTGCTTCACAGGAGACAGCACAATGTCCCCTCTACTTCTCTCTGACTCATCCAGCTCCCCTGGGTCTGGACGTAATGGCCCATATGTGGCCCAGACTGCGTCTTTACGCATTTCCCCGATCGCTCTGCTCCCTGGAGTTCTGGCCATGGTCCGTCAACAAGGGTCTGGCCTCATACTGATAGCGCCCTGTTGGCCGACCAGGGTGTGGTTCTCAGATCTAATATCCCTCCTTGATGGCTCGTGGGCGATTCTGGTCAGGAAAGATCTCTTATCTGTGGAACCTTCATGTCTGGACCCTGAGAGGGACCAACTAAGAGATGCTGAGCTTCCAGCCGATGTAGTACAAACTATTCTAAGTGCTAGGGCTCCCTCCACTAGAAGAAGTTATGCCCTCAGATGGCGTGTTTTTCAAAGTTGGTGTATGACACACCATGCAGACCCAGTTCATTGCCAAGTTGTTTCAGTGCTGGAGTTCCTGCAAGAAAAACAATCCTTAGGTACATGTCCTGGTACTCTCAGAGTCTATGTGGTCACCATTTCAGCTTGCCATGCTCTGATCGACGGGGTCTCTGTGGAGAAGCACCCTCTAGTCGCCCGCTTCATTCGTGTAGCTAAGAGGTCGAGGCTGCCCACCAGAGCAACAATCCCTTTGTGGGTCTGGTTGGGACCCCTTTTGAACCACTAGAGCCAGCGCCTTCAGGTTTCTGACTCTAAAGATGGGTTTTCTCAAGGCTATTACTTTTCTGTAGAGAATTGGGGATTTGCAGGCTCTGTCAGTCTTGCCATCCTACTTAGACTTTGACTCTTGGCTGGTCAAAGCTAGTTTGCATCCTCACCCTAATTATCTTCCCAAATTTCCATTCTCGACCATATCGAGATCGTTCTTGAAGCCTTCAGCCCTCCACCGTTCACGACACCGAGCAAGAAAAACTTAACTTACTGTGTCCAGTACGTATCCTTCAGATTTACGTCCACTGCACTAGCCAGTGACTTAAGTCGGAGGAAGGCTATTCCAGAGTTTGGGAGCCAAATGCGAAAAAGCTCTATGTGGTCACCATTTCAGCTTGCCACGCTCTGATCGACGGGGTCTCTGTGGGGAAGCACCCTCTAGTCGCCCGCTTCATTCGTGTAGCTAAGAGGTCGAGGCTGCCCACCAGAGCAACAGTCCCTTTGTGGGTCTGGTTGGGACCCCTTTTGAACCACTAGAGCCAGCACCTTCAGGTTTCTGACTCTAAAGATGGGTTTTCTCAAGGCTATTACTTTTCTGTAGAGAACTGGGGATTTGCAGACTCTGTCAGTCTCGCCATCCTACTTAGACTTTGACTCTTGGCTGGTCAAAGCTAGTTTGCATCCTCACCCTAATTATCTTCCCAAATTTCCATTCTCGACCATATCGAGATCGTTCTTGAAGCATTCTGCCCTCCACCGTTCACGACACAGAGCAAGAAAAACTTCACTTACTGTGTCCAGTACATACCCTTCAGATTTATGTCCACTGCACTAGCGAGTGACTTCAGTCGGAGCAGCTTTTCATATGCTATGGGGGCTGCAACCGGGGGGCGGCTGCCAGCAGACAAACAATGTCACATTGGGTGAGGGATGCTATTGCCCTAGCATATGAGGCATGCCGTCAAGCTTCGCCTCTAGGAGTTAGGGCCCATTCAACCAGGGGGGTTGCATCCTCTATGGCTTTAGCAAGAGGTGTCCCCTTGCAGTCGGTGTGTGATGCAGCAGGCTGGTCCTCCCTGCACACATTTACCAGATTCCACCAGATACCATCCAGAGTTTGGATGTCCATGCTACTCCGGGATGTATGTCCTTGAGTCAACATGCTAAAGTCATGTCTGAGACCTCTTCAATGTTTGCGCACACACACTACACAACCTTGTGGGGTCCAGACACTTCCAGTGTGGCGGCATTGGTATTCTTGTTCCCATAGGCATTATTGAAACCCTCAGGTGCACGAAATCCAATGACGTCACCCACCGAGGATATTTAAGCCAATTCTTGGTGTGTTTGACACACGTGCTTCACAAACGGTCGAACAAAGAATGTTCTCATATGCGTTATTGAAACGCAGCATCTCGTTCCCGCTTTTTCAGGGAGCAGGGTTACAGTCAAGTAACCACAGATGTTTCCCCGGTAACCGCTGTAAACAGTGTTGCGTTTATAAACACTGCTTTAGTAGGCAGTATATTGAGGTAAGATGAAAAGAAAATGCCATCAAAACTTTTCTCAAGACAGTCGGTTCCCTTCAGAGATGCATGTATATAATTTATCCATATTTTAATTAATATAATTTCCCTCTGTAAAACCTTTCACCTCCTTCCGCCATTTATTTCAACACTCACACAGCAGTTAACTAGTTTTCTGTTAATATAATTTCTAAAGCAATATAACCCAAAGTATACTGTTATAAATGTACATTATTTTTACTATGTTTTTTAAAATGTAAAAAAAAAAAAAAACTTTGTGATGTTAATAATACAGTGGAAGTGCTTCATCACAGTCTGTAACTACAGATGCTGCTGAGCAAATAAATAAACAATGAGTAATGGGTTTGCAACCCAAAAGATCCCACTCAATATACTCTACGGCTAAGTACGTATGAAATTCTTTCATTCATCTACCAGGGGAAAATCACCTTTGATATCACTATTACAAAGTTTTTATGTAATTTTTATGGGTGAGAAGTATATGTGGGCTAAGCCTTCATTTCACGCTTATATCTGTGTATGAGACTGTGTGTGAGCACATGGCCTTGTGTCAACATGCATGAAGTAATTAACGGGTTTGTGTGTGTTTCCATGGCAGTGGAAATGTATAATTTACTTCACATTTGGGCGTCTGCACAATGAATGCACTCTCTCATTGGTTAGGATGTGAGCTTAACTTTATAACCCAAAAGAATATCTCTCTTTCTCTCTGTCCATTTCTATCTCATTTTCTCCTCTTGTTCTTGCCAGGTCTCTTTAAATGCAGCACAGTGTATTCTTTGTGTGTTTGCCCCCGAGTGTGCATGTTTTTTTTTACTTTTGAGTATAACATGTAAGCATTTACATTCTGCTTAACTTCTTTGTGTCTGCTTGAGTTGTTGTTGGTGTGTGTGTGTAAAATAATCTTTATGCATATGCCGAGACACACGCAGACGTGCACACACACAACTTCACATGACATCAATCTGTGTTGGACTGTGTCGTGATATCATTACAGACAACTTGCTGTTGATTAAAGCCTACTGTCTCTCTCTCTCTCTCTCTCTCTCTCTCTCTCTCTCTCTCTCTCACACACACAC
>NW_015558769.1:68214-70718 GCF_001515605.1 Sinocyclocheilus anshuiensis | reverse complement strand
TCACACACACACACACACACACACACACACACACACACACTTCTCTTTTATTCCTTCAGCCTGAGGCTCACTCCATTCTGCGGTTTCTCCTCCACTTGCTTCCAAATGGGGCCCCATTTTATGTTCTCTAAAAACTCACTCAACCGTACTCTGTTCTTTTTCTTACTTTTTTGTTCTTATGCCCTCATATATTTCTTTTACTGATCTGTATGCATTGGATATATTCTTATATTCCATATTTATACCACAAGAATACTGGTTAATTACGCTGATGCGTACAGGAAGGCTTCTGTCATGATGTAGTGGGGTCCAAATGTTTGAGACCACTTTGAAAATCTCGGAATTATTTTATTTTTCATTCAAGCCTGCAAAATAAACAAAAATAGTTAAGGTTATCAAAAAAAAAAAAAAAAATGTAACACCAAAAAAAAAAGAATAAAGAAAGAAAAAAAAAGTTATGTAAAATAAAGAAGAAATATTAATAATTGACAAAAAGTATTTGATATATCTATACACGTATTTTGCTCATTCTACGGCTTTTGACACTTGAAATATGTCAGTCTGAACCCCCACTAAAATGTAATCCTGGGTTATCTTGCTTAACATTTCACACTGCTCATAATTTGCCCGGGGTAAACAATTAATTCTGGGCATTCATTCGCTGATGATTCACACTGTACATTACTACACTCAGGGTTAATGTTAATGTATTTGCCTATTTGCAGTGTCAGTGTCACCGATTGGAGGAACACCGAACACGACCTGTGTTCTTCTTGAATGGATGTTTTGAACCATAAAACGGTCTCTTACTAAATCCAGTTGACACATTTTCAGTCACCGTTTGACATTTTTCCACTCACGTGATGAAACAACTGTTTATAAAACACAGTGTTTCTGCCAAGCATCTAGTCTTAAAGGGTTCATGACATGAAAAATCTATTTTGCCTTGATCTTTTGACATATTGTAACGAATCAGTCCACTGAAGGCAAGTGTAGTGAAGAACCCAAGTGCAGTTTATTTACAAGTGATCCAAACATCCAAACGATAATCCGAGACTTGACATGAACAGACTTGACTAGAACAGACTTGACTTGACATGAACAGACTTGATTAGAACAGACTTGACTTGGCATGGACAGGACTCACCAACAGCAGAGTTACAACATCTATACACGACAAGGGCACAATGGGAACATGAAGCTACTTATAGGAAACAAGAGGGTCACATGACAAGAACAAACCAATGGGAAACAAGACACATGACTAAGACAACCAATCAGAACATGACACAATGAACAGGGGAACCAATGGCATGAATACATGAGGGCAAGGGAAGCATGAGACAAACAGGGACCATGAAACAATTACAAAATAAAAGACATGGAAAACATGAACATGAAACAACCCCCAAAACACCACATTACACATATAAGAGGTCTTTGTTCCATTAAAACATCTTGCAAATTTCATAGTTTAAAAACTTATCTTCATTATAAACAAAGCATTTATTTAATCAAGCTCCAAAAATGACTTATTTTGATATTGAGGGCAGTTGTGGCCTAATTGTTGAGAGAGTTGAACTTGTAACCTGAAGGTCGTGGATTCAAGTCTCAGTACCGGCAAGAAATGGAGGTGGGGTGGAGTGTATGAACAGCACTCTCTCTTCCACCCTCATTACCCGTAACTGAGGTGCCCTTGTGCTCCTACACAGTAGCGCTCATGACAGAATACCAGACCAAAACAGTAACCTCCGTGTGTTCCCTCTGTTTTTGTTTTTCGCGTTTTACTCAATGTTTTGTTTCCGTTGTGTCCATGGATCCCCTTCTTCGCCCTGAATACCTCCTCCTCCTGCTGGAGCAGAGGGAAAAATCACTCGAGGGCCACACCAGACTGTTCTTGGTCCTCGCCAACCTCTCCAGCTACCCGGACGACGCGCTCTGTGTGTTCTACGATGCCAGTTAACACTCCGCGTACAGAGTGCCGTTGCCCAAGGAAGGCCCTCGAGCGAATTTCGCCGCATTTGTGGAGTGCCACCCCAAACCCAGTTCCCAGCCCACCATCTCCCTGCTGCGCGGAGCACTTGCTCTCCCTCCGCTGACCGAGAGCCCAAGCTCGCCGCGGCCGACGAGCCATTGACGCAGGGAGCAACAGAGCAACGGATCGCTGCGGAGCCGGAGCTGCAAGTGACGTCGGTCATGGTGCGTGAGCTGGCAACAGAGCCCACCACGAGGGAGAATGAGCGCAGAGAAAGCGCGGAGTGGAGCACTGCCCACTGCACCGCGGCTGAGGGTGAGCTGATTATACAGCTGGGACTGCTTGACTTCGAGGGGGATCTTATAGACTGGGAAACAGAGCTGGAAGCCGACTTGCCCCCTCTCCTCTCTCCATTGTCTCCTCTCTCCTCTCTCCATTGTCCCCACTGGTCCCGTCCAGCCCTGAGTGGGCTCCCGTTTACCAGTCCAGCAGAGAGGGTTCCAGTCCCCGAGTTTAGCCCAGAGAGTGC
>NW_015558769.1:67179-67905 GCF_001515605.1 Sinocyclocheilus anshuiensis | reverse complement strand
GCCCTTGACTCCGCCTCCAGCCTCTAAGCCCCGGACTCCGCCTCAGCTTATGGACCCGTCGGCTACACCATGGCTCCCAGAGGCGGACAGTAACTAAGTACATTTACTTGAGTATTGAACTTAAGTACACTTTTTGAGTATCTGTACTTTACTTGAGTATTATTTTTTTTTCTGGGAACTTATGACTTTAACTTTAATTTTTCAAATTTTCTACATTTGAAAGACAAATATTGTACTTTTCAATCCACTACATTTCTATCAAGATCCTCGAAGTAGAAAGTTGTAAGCAGCTTTGAAAGTCAGTGGGTGATTTCTTCCTTCTTGCTACGTCTTTTTTTTCAGACAGTTTATCAGTAATCACTCTTGTAGGGCTACTTGAAGTGATTTCCCAGCATTTTTTGAACACTGACTAGTTCCAAATGTGATATTTATTTACAACAATTCAATAATAAGAAGTTAATATTGTGGTATATATTAGACACAATATTGTCTGATTGTCTCAATATTGAATATATTACCTATAAAGCCACAGAAGAACTGTTGTGCGTCTCCTAATAAAACACAATAGGTGTTTGACTGAAGCAGCACTGCACAGACCGTTATGTGTGTGACATCAAAGTACAGCGAGAGCGATTAGACAGCATTTAAAATGTTTGTTTTGATGTTAAATAAGTCTTGCTGTTTTGATTTTTTGTTAAAGCAGTGTTGCTGTTGTAAAGTTATACA
>NW_015558769.1:64056-66653 GCF_001515605.1 Sinocyclocheilus anshuiensis | reverse complement strand
TTGGCCGCCCCTCTGCTCGCCCTCAGCCCACCATCGGTACGGTGTGAGCTCCGCGGGTCTGCCATCCTCCATCATCACAGTGGCTGCAGAATCCCTGGTCTCCGCCTCCAGCCTCTGAGACCCAGACTCTGCCTCGGCCCGTTGACCCTGCAGCTCCACCATGGCTCCTAGCTCCCTCCGCTTTGCCTTGGCCCATCAGTCCACTGGCTCCACCAGGCTCCCTCGTCCCTCCGGCTCTGCCTTGGTCTGTCGTCAACCATCCGTCGCCTTGGGACTCCACTCCTCCGGCTGCACCTCGTCCCTCTGGCTCTATCAGGCTCCTCCATCCCTTCGGCTCCTCCTCAGTCCACTGTCACTCCGGCTCCACCGCGGCCTTCCGGATCCCCGCCTCCGCCTCGGTCGCCGGCACCATCTGCTCCTCCTTGGCTCTCTGTCTCCGCCTCGGGCTCCTTCGCCACCTGCTCCGCCGCAGTCGGTTGGCCCCCTGGAGTCGTCAGCTCTTCCTCCTCCGTGGCTCCTACCTCCGTCGGCTCCACCGTAGGTCACCAATATGGCTGTGGCCTGGGTCCCACCTAGCTCCTCCTGCTCCAAATACCTCCTGTCATCTCCCTGGCTCCTCCCTCTGTCTGGTCCGCCCTGGTTCCTCCTGTCGCCTCCTTGGCTCCGTCCTCCTTTGTCACCTCCCTGGACTCTGTCTGCCGGCCCCCTCCCGGGCATCCTTCCTCCTCCAGAGCCTGCTCCCAAGTTCCCACCCGTCCCTCCCTCTGGTGTTTCTACGGCACGAGGACGCGCCTTCCGGGAGGGGGGCGATATGTCATGCCCCTGGACTCATTCTGTGTGTTTTTCCCTCTCCACATGCTCCATGACCTAGTTATCCCATGTTAATTGTTTATTGAGTTCCAGATGTGTCTCATCATCAAGTCAAGTATTGTGTATTTAAAGTGAGTCCTGTCCATAGTTCCTTCGTCTGGTATTGAATGTTCGTCTCTCCCCGCTACGTGTGTGTTCCTGGTTCCCTTGATGTTCATTAAAGTCTGTTTGTTGGAAGTTTACTCCACGTCTCCTCGTTCCTCGCTCCGTGCTCCTACACAGTAGCGCTCGTGACAATACCTGGCTACATGTCACGTCACTAAGTTACTGTGATGTCACTGGAAAAACATTTGCATATGACCACCTCCAGAGCAAGACACTGATGAAGAGTTATACATCATCTCACCATAGGCCCCACCCACTGCCGTTCAGTCACTCAACGGCTGACATTTGCCTACACTGTATGTGAGCATTGCATCATGTCCCAATAGAAAAAAAATAGTTTAGACATATTTATTGTCCACATATGTGGAAATTAACATATACCACAAATACATTTGACTTCACAACCAATACAACAGATACACAAAAACATACAAGAACTTCTTGCCCCACATCAGACATAAAATAAGTGTGTAAAAATTAGGCTAATAGCATTAACACCAAAAAGGAAAAAATTAATTAATTAATTAAGTAAGTAAAATTAGATAACAGCAGTTAGTTACATAGTGTACGTAGACCTGATTATGGGTCATTTATTTAATAAAGTAATGGCAGATGGTATAAAAGATTCCTTTAAAATATTTCTTGTTGCTGTGGGTACCCTATATCGTCTGCCTGACAGAAGTTTTTCAAATTCATGTTGTAGAGCGTGAGTGTAGTCCTGAGCTATTTGTGAGTCTTTTACTCCTGGTCTGGTTTGTATACAGTTCCACCAGCTGCCTCTGGGGGTCCAAAATGATCTTACTAGCTGTGTTAATAATCTTTTTGAGCTTGCCTTTGCTTCTAGCCCCCAGATTCCCATACCAGCAGGTGATATTATAGGAAATAATGCTTTCCAGCAGACTGATGTAGACACTTTCTCACATTAAAACTATTTAATTTCCTCAAAATAAAGTCTTTGGATTCCCTTATAGTTGTAATCTGTGTGCTCAATAAAATTTAAGATACAATCTAGGATAATCCCTAGATATTTAAAACTATTTATAATTTCAGCATGTCGACCCCACAATTATGACCGACTGACATGTAGGTAGCCCTTCCCTAGTACTGACAATGAGTTCCTTGGTTTTAAGAGCATTTAGTGACAGAGCACTCTCCTTGCACCATGCCACCAGGAATTCTATATTCTAATAATTCTATAATTCGGCATTCGGTGCGTGAGGTGTGTACGCGCTCTGGCGTAGTTTACACAAGCACCGGAAGTGATCTCTCGCACGTATACGTCACTCATTGTTTACACAGTGCACAGTCATTGTAGGTACGACGGCTAATCAAAATGGTACTTACTTGCGCTTATCCGGATTGTTCAAACCGACTTAAAACTAAAATATTACTTTATCTCTCGCGAACTCATTCGGGAGTGGTGACTTTCCACATATTCCCAACTTCTGAGCCTGCTCGCCTGAAGTTATGGTTGATTGCTCTTCGGCTGGATATCAACACACCCATTAACGTAAACTACGCCAGAGCGCGTACACACCTCACGTGTGCCGTGAGTGCGCTCAAAGTAGTTGGACATAGTGGTGTATTAGAGGTAAAATATGATATAAATACTGTTCGGTTTC
>NW_015558769.1:59945-61398 GCF_001515605.1 Sinocyclocheilus anshuiensis | reverse complement strand
GCTTATCCGGATTGTTCAAACCGACTTAAAACTAAAAGATTACTTTCTCTCGCGCGAACTCATTCGGGAGTGGTGACTTTCCACATATTCCCAACTTCTGAGCCTGCTCGCCTGAAGTTATGGTTGATTGCTCTTCGGCTGGATATCAACACACCCATTAACGTAAACTACGCCAGAGCGCGTACACACCTCACGTGTGCCGTGAGTGCGCTCAAAGTAGTTGGACATAGTGGTGTATTAGAGGTAAAATATGATATAAATACTGTTCGGTTTCATCAATGTCGTCACGAGCCACAGGGTTTAATTTGGATTTGTCTGTGCATGTTTTTTTTACTCTCATAGATTTTGTTACCATTGCCATGCATTATACGACTGATAGACTGCAACGGCTGGAGTTCAAAATCTCAGTTTGTGTTCTACTGAAGAAGCAAAGTCACCTACATCTTGGATGCCCTGGGGGTAAGCAGATAAACATCAAATTTTCATTTTTGGGTGAACTATCCCTTTAACTGACTTATTGCCTTAACACTGATCAAGAGTCTGTGAAAGCCGTGTGGGACAGTCTATATACTGTTGTAGCGCTGGTGAATGACCGGAAAGTTCACAGTTATTAAAATCCCCAAGTATGAAGACGAGCTGGTCCGCAGAGTGTGAGAGTGCATTGTTAAAACTCTCACTTATCTGGCCAGCAGCTTCCTCATATTTGGGTCCCGGTATATAAACCAGAATGATGGTCATCTGTCCCAATTGATGCGAGGTTGTGTTGCCCATTTACTGGCCCCAAAAATATACATACCTCCCCCGATCGATTTGATTTGTGATTGTCCCGGTCAGCTCTTATCTTGATGTAACCAGGAAGCGCAACTTCAGTCTCATCTTTGAGCCATGTCTCCGTTAGACAGATCAAGTTACTAATTTTAAAGCCATTCTCGACTTTTACCCTGGCCATCAGTTCATTCGTTTTGCGCACCTCGCTTCTGGAGCCTAAGCCGAATACCCCCTCTTGAACCCCTTTTCTTCAGCTTCTTCGCTTTATACTTTGGCTTCCGTGCAATTTTGGGGCAATCGTGCATTAATATAGTTCAAGATCCAGCTGTCCTGTGTGTCCTTGTAGAGACAGCAGGTGCTCTCTGGAGTAGGTCACACCTTGCCCAGGCCCAGGCAAGGAGTTGTTGATGGAAAATTAGTGAAAATAAGGCGCTCAGAATTAGCCATATCCTAATTATCTCCATAATCCATGGTGCAGGAGGCTCTGCCACACAATCACAACGAAAACAATAACACGTAATGAGACAAAACTATGTATATATATATATATATATATACATACAGTGGTGTGAAAAAGTGTTGGTTTCTTCTGATTTCTTATTTTATGTTTCAGATCATCAAACAAATTTAAATATTAGTAAAAGATAACACAAGTAAACACAACATGCAGTTTTTAAATGAAGGT
>NW_015558769.1:44378-59679 GCF_001515605.1 Sinocyclocheilus anshuiensis | reverse complement strand
ACACTACCACCACCATATTTTACTGTTGGTATGATGTTCTTTTTCTGAAATGCAGTGTTACTTTTACTCCAGACGTAATGGGACACACACCTTACAAAAAGTTCAAAATTTTGTCTCGTCAGTCCACAGAGTATTTATTAAAGTGTGACAAACATGCAAAAAAATAAGAAATCAGGAAGGGGGCCAAGACTTTTTCACACCACTGTATATATAAACAAACAACATATGTTTAAAAAAACTCGACCAACCTTAGTGTGTATCAGTGACTCCTCTCTTCCTTCTCTGCAAATGTCTCCACTGCTAAAACTGATTTTGTTTATGTGAATGTCATTTTACACATTTGTAATTATTAATCTGCAACTTTGAATAAAAAAACATGGGTGTTTTGAGAGATTCAGCATTTCATTTCAGAGCTTTGAGTGTAAATTTCAACTTACAAATACGAATATTAATTTGACAAGTTCTCAAATTCAAATCAACAAGCTTTCGAATTTTGCTACGCTTTTACCTTCATAGATTCATCCCAGAATCAGGAACAAGTGGATGATTTATTTTTAATGATGTCTCAGGTCACGTCGGAGGATTATATGTTTGTTAGGAGCATTTGACTGCAGATATTTGTAAATGTGCGTGTGAGAGTGAGTTCGCACACACGCACACACACACACACACTCTCTTGTTGTGTTTCCGTGTTTTATGGGGACATTCCATAGGCGTAATGGTTTTTATACTGTACAAACTGTATGTGCTATTGCCCTACACCAACCCTACCCCTTACAGGAAACTTTGTGCATTTTTACTTTCTCAAAAAAACTCATTCTGTACAATTTATAAGCTTGTTTCCTAATGGGAACCTCAAAAATGTCCCCACAAGGTCAAAATTTACTAGTATTACTATCCTTGTGGGGACATTTTGTCCCCATAACGTGATAAATACCAGGTACACACACACACACACACACACACACACACATTATAAATGCACCTCAAGGAACATATTCAAATAATAAAACATTCCACATCATGACCTCTTTAATTGATAATCCCGGGTAAAAAGCGATGCAAACCCAGTGTATGCAACAATTGTAACCCAGTGATGCTACAAGTGTGAAACGTTTATCTACCCCAGGTTAAAAGCAGGGTTTTTTATGTAGAAAAATGGCAAATAGAAGCACATTCACTTGTGGTTTCTGACTTCTGTACACTCTATTTTCCTCTTTCTTTGGCAAGATTACAACACATACCAGTACCGAATATCATGCCATACATTTACAACACTAACAGGACTGAATTCTGACCTCTAACAGTGCTCTAACAGTGCTCCCCCAACCTCCTGTTCCCAGTAAGTATTAAACACTGAACACACACATGCACTCTTACACAGTTAAAAACTCTTTTTTAACTGTGTATCTGTTTCCTTTGATCTAGTCCCTTTGTTCTGCTCTAATCGACCATATAAGCGATTTGCACATGCAAACGATAGCTACCTTTTTAGATGTTTTGGACTGACAAAATGTGCAAATTTGAGGGAAAGAACATATGCTGTTTCTAACATGCAAGTCTGGATGGTTTCTTTATATATATTTCTCTTTTATATATTATTATATTTTCTTATTTTCTCTTCCTCCTTTTTTCATGCTTTCACTGCCTTCACATCACTCTACCAAAACACTTATATACTTTTCAGTAAACTTTTATATAAAGCCATTCGTATCTCTTAAAATTATCCATGCTTCTGTGATTATTAGGGTTGATGCAGTACCATCCAAGACCCACCATTCTGCACATTTTGTATAGCCTTGTGTCAGTCCAAATCTATTTTATATAGTAGGAATGTGTGTAGTATGAATGTAATCCAGACAACCTGTATTCATCATTTTGTCAGTGTTATGTGATCTACCGGCGTTAGTTGCTTACTTCACTGCCATTCACAAATCACTTGTGGCCTCATGGGATAGTAAAGTGTCCTTTGGATGTGCACTTCACGATCTCTCTGGAACTAGTATGTTATCGCAGGACTTTTTGCCTGTTATACAACTGTTATATAACTTTTTTAGTGTTATATGAATACAGTGAATTCAGCCATATGACTGTTCACATACTGTGCTTCACCTGCAATAGGGAAGTATGCGATTTTTGATGCAGCCATCATCTGTCTTATCTGACACACTCCTAACGAGTTGATGATCTGAATCAGGTGTGTTAAATAAGGAGGACATACAAAATGTGCAGAGCTTTGGGTCCCCAGGACCAGATTTGAGAACCACTGGCCTAGACTAGTGTGGGCAATGAATGCACCTGTTTTCAAAAATAATGACATTTCCTGAGACTGGGTCTTCAGAAGAGCAGAAATTTAATATTTATTTTGTTACTCTGTTTCTTATGATTTTATTTCTCATTGATATTTCTTATTATTTATTGTTATCTATTTATAGGACAACACTATCTGAATGACAATAAACCTCCTTAAACTGAAGCAACATTCTGATGACCAGAAATCAAGAGCTAGTCTTCCAGAGAGTAGAAATCAATGATCAGTCTTCTGAAATCAAAAGTTGAAGTCAAATATCAGTGTCCTGAAGGGCTGACACCAAGAGCCATCCATCTGAAAAACTGAAATATAAAGACACTCTTGAAGAGCTGAAATGTATTTCATTTGCAATATAATTATATGCCAAATCACAATTTGAAACAAATAAATAGTTAAACTATATAATTTGATGATTGGTAAATATCCCCTGTCCACCAGGTGCTACTGTTATACAGAAAATGTCATTAATTATTAGTCCATGTTAGCTAAAGTCCATGAAATAACACCAGATACAACTTTTGCTTTTAATAATCTAGTATTAAATGTTGAAATTACAGTAACTAAGATGAATAATTACTATAATGAGTTGCATAGTTTTTTTTTTTTTCTTTTTCTCGAGATCTACACATGCAGGGCAAAATCTGATCTCTGAACAGTCTGCTTCATGATTGTGGTGCTCTTAAAGGGCCAGTGCCAATCAAAGAGTTCATCATGTTTCATCTGAAAACATTCACTTTACAAACCATGCATTGATTGTGATATTCCCACAGTGTACCATCCGTGTGTGTATGAGTGATAACATAAAGGTAATATTTCTGTGTGTTTGTGCATGTGTGATTGCATGTTTAATACCTTTCATTGCTGATTTAGGACACAAGCATTTTTATAAAACATCAATGAAATGCAAGAGCAAGGACTAAAGAAATAGTTCTGCCCAGAATAAAATCCTTTATTTACCTTCATGTCATTCCAAAAACTTCTGTGGAACACTAAAGGAGAATTGTTGAAGAACTGTTCTGGTATATCTTCTCTGTAAATTTTCTCCATAGTTAAAAAAGGATGCAAAACATCATAAAAGTATTATAAAAACGATCCTTACAATAGTGTTATAGTCCAGTGTTCTGAAGTCATAGAAAAGTTATTTTATTAAAACATTCTTCACACTAAGATTATTTTTTTTG
The DNA here is from genome assembly GCF_001515605.1 of Sinocyclocheilus anshuiensis. NCBI lineage: Eukaryota > Metazoa > Chordata > Actinopteri > Cypriniformes > Cyprinidae > Sinocyclocheilus > Sinocyclocheilus anshuiensis. Next base: position 56,187 of record NW_015558769.1, on the reverse strand, counting down.
TGCATATTCAATTGGAATCTAATAATATTTAGCAAGTGTGAACCGCAAAAACAATTAATTCATTCATATGTGGTTTGAAATCCTATTGAAATCACATTTCGCAAAATCTGTTTCACTGAAAAGTTCTTTGGGGAACCCAAAATGGTTCTTCTATGGCATCACTGCAAAACCTCCTATTTGGAACCTTTAATTTTAAGACTACAATTCTTTAAGTGGGAAGAATGACATGAGATTGTTTTGGGAAATGCTATAGCCACAGTATCTAGTAGTAAACATGAAAGGTATGAAAAAACTGACCTAAAGGAAAACAATAGACAAAAGAAACCATGATGGCATGAGAGCAGACGGAGGGAAAATAATTATGGGGGAAAGAAAAGCAGAGCAAGCAGTTTGACGAGGAAATGTGGAAGGAGATGGAAGGATAATAGGATGTAGAAACTGACACCCAGAAGAAGGCGGGTGGTAACTGAGGGGGGCTGGAGAGATGCTATAGGAGGAGACGTTTAGAAGATAGAGCAGATCCAGTGGAGGGGGCAGAGAGGGGGAAACTTAAGCTTTGTGACCCCGATTTTCCATCCCTAAAGGCATTCTGTGGTTTCTAAAAAAAGCCCTGTATATTTGAATTATCGCGTCACATGACCAGGGCTGTATTTATTAATCAAAGAGTACAGTGATACAGAGAAATATGGGGAGCGTTTTACTGTACCCAAAACTACAACAGCTGTAAAGAAGACATGCATGGCAGAGAAAGTTTGATCGAAAGAGGGAGGGCAAGAATGCCAGAGAGCGAATGAGGAGGTAGAGTGAGTGAGTGGTGGGGGGGGATTGAGTGAAAGAGAAAAGGCGGAATGCAACAGGCTTCTTTATTCACACAGAGAGACACATCTGACTTATACAAGTCAACTGAGCTGTTCTCATACACTCAGTTCAAGCCTTCACTGCAGACCTCAGCAGAATCATCGTATCAGGTAAGCCTGATCTCCACCATACATTAGCAGACGACAAAGAAATAAGTTTAGAAAGTTTTATTATATAAAGAGAGTTTTATTTTCATTTACAGCCTTTCCCCAACAGCATAGAGTCCTTCTCATAAAAACGAAAGAGACTGAGAAAGACATGTTAGAGCAAGAATAAATGTGTGTTGCACAGGAAATTCCTGCGTATAGATTTGTATGTGTAATAGTTTGGAATCTTCTGTCGATTAGTTTGAACTTAAGACAAGATTAGAGAAAAATGAAAGAAAATGTCATGAAAAATTCTTTATCAGTGACTGTTTTCATGAATTTGCCTGGGATGTGCATCTGTAATGTTTTGTGTGTGTGTGTGAGAGTGTGGGTGACATGTGTGCCATTAAGTGTGGCTAAATTGGCAGTGACATGTCAGTGAGGTGAGCTGGCGGCCGTCAGCAGAATACTTCTTATCAAGATCATCAAGTTCAGACATTGATGAAATCAACAGAAACGGCTTCAACCTGCTGCTAGGAAATGACAGAGTGCTGAGGTTCTCAGAACTTCACTGATACACCAAACAATGCTTATTTGGGTTTGCTACTCAAAAGCGTTCTATAGAATGCAACAATTTAGATGTTATGAAAACATTATTTTATGACAGGAAAATTATGAAGTTTGATTTGGATAAAGTATGGATTTCAGAAGATCTGGTCAGAAAACAAATCTGAAGACATGGAGATAATAGTGTAAAATATTTTGTGCCATCTGGTCAAAACAGTCATCTGCTGATTTGTGCCTTATCAAAGCAAGAGCTGTTTGTCTCTTCTAAATTTGTCAAATACTTGCTTAACCTTCACACACACTGACTATATCCACTACAGAACAATAGACTCCTGATGAATGTCGTGTTTTGATTTGACTCTAGCCGTAATGACGCAATATTCCTAATCATACTCTCACATGCTCAGACAGATTCATGCATAATTCTTCTGGGTAGTTGCTGTTAGAAAACATGCTTTTCCATTTTTTCTTTCTTTCTTTGCTTGATGACCTTTTCCAACACAACAGCAGCAAATTAGTAAACTCCAGTGATTAGGGTTGTTATTTATTTATTTAGATGATTAGATGCGTTAATATCACAAGTGGACAGGTGAGACCTTGTCAATAGCCTTTTTGAAGGTTATGTATACACATTAAACAGGGTAATTATCCAAATACAATGGAAATATTAAAATCAGCTGTTTTGAATATCGTGAGTGATAAAATGTTTGTGTTGGGATTGCTCTTGCTTCCGTACTGGAAATATATGTTGTGTGTTTGTTCAGGGAGGTCAGGAAAGAGCTACTAAATACCCATTCATTTAGATGACCTCCCAATGGAAAGACCAGAACTGAGATCATTTTTAACTGATTTTCCTCTAGGCTCTTAAGATGCCAATTAGATCCAACGGCAGCCAGGTTTTACATCGGAGAACTTTGTACGTTCCACTTATTCTTTAGATAATCATCTTTACTGTTGCTGTAAAGAACCCATAGACAACACTAATCTGAAGAACCGAACATCCTAATACATTTATTTTTTAAGAATGTGGAGTAAACACTGTAATATCATGTACCACCCACATATTTAATTATCTCCAAAAGCATGAAGTAGGTTTTAGCTCACAGATTTGTTCTTGACCCGGCCTGCTGAGCTGTGTGCTGCCATAGCTTTAACTATGCTGGCTTTCGTGGGTTTTTGTCAGCATTTATTTGACTAATACACACTTTCAGGAGCTGTGTGAGGGACTCTCCAGATATGTATATATTTATACCAGCTCAAAACTAACTCAACAAAACCTTTGTTCACCGCAGGCTACAAATGACATATATCAAATATGTCATATATAAAATTACATAATCATAATTTAGATATATGACATACTGTATATCATATGTCAATTATCAAATATGACATATAAAATCAGATATGTGCATGTCATGTGTTAACGTGGCATATGTACACTAAAAAGGGTCAAGTTAAATAGTTTGTGGAGCAGACTCATCAAGAGCTTACCATATTTTTCATTTTAGAGTATAATAACAATAATTATAGTTACTATGGTGATTATGCAGCCGCTATGGTTACCCAGGTCAAATAAAGTACTGGTATTTCAAAGATAGAGGTTTGCTTGTGTACTGGTCCCTGGGTGTGTTTGCACCTGGTTTATAGAAACTCATTTAGACTTTTATGCATCATTAGCCTAAGTGTGTGACTGTGTTTCTTATACATATTTCTTTTACCTTATATGGATGAGCTGAGATTGAATGCATTCATGTTCATAAATAAACACCTTCAATCATGATCGACAGAGAAATTGTTTGCTCTATGGAGATAATTTATACTGATAAATGCCTTAAACTAGTTTGTAGTGTTTGTAGTGTTTCTTTTAAATTGTGTTCATGAGGTACACAAGCACAATTATTAGGGCATGCGTGTGTGATTTATAGCTCATCAGTCAATCCGTCAGCACGATGTCTTGAGCTGGGCTCGTCTCACCTGTCAGGCTGGCATTGCTTGTCTAGTCTAGCTGCACTTTAAACGCTTTGCACCGGTGTGGTGTATGTGTGTGATTGACAGAGAATGAAAGTGAGAGAGCACTCTATTTAAATACTTTAACTGCACCTCCCTCCAGTTCTTATTGTTCTCAGCGTTTTGTGAATGACAGTACCTTCAGGCAGAGAATGCTGTCTGTCTCTCGACTTCTCACTGTCTCTGCTTGTCTGTCAACTCTGAGCTGCTTCCATCAACCCTTTTCCTTTAGTTCGGTCCATGTCATGGAAGATACACATTTAATTAGTTATCTAAATCAGCAGCATAGGCATCCATTGTTTTATAAAAATAAAAAAGTAACAAATACCCCAACCCTACCCGTAAAAAGTAAAAAGAAAACATTTGTCTTTTAGAATAATAAAACATTTTTTATGTATGAAGTCAATTATGAAAATGAAGTTTTATCAGACTTCTGGAGCCAGTTTGTTTCACACAGCTCATCCTGTCCCACCTGACACTGAGCAGGTAATACAATAGTGAAGTTCACTGCAGATGGTATAATTCACGTAGAGGTCCTACATAATTCATGCAGAGGTTGTGTTGAAGTGTTCTCCATATGCGCTGGAAGTCGGTACCGGGCCCGTGTTAATACTTTACTGCTGCCGCATCCGCATTGCATTTAGATTGATTATTTGTGAGAAAGATGGTGAGAAATAGAGAAAAGGAAACATACAACAGTTGGTGGAGATGCCAAAAAGAACAAAGGGAGTGACTCGAACCATTTGGAATTTTAAAAACAGTTTACATGCGGCTTATTAGAGAAATGTGTTGGGTTGAGACATAACAGATGACATGCTTATGAGGTAAAAACAGTCCTGATGTTCTGGTTTTTTAAAGTATATTTTAAACATCTCTGAATTCTCAGGACTGAAAATTCAAGTTTTTTTTTCCTATAGAGCAATTAAACCTTTTAAATAAAAGAGCAGGAGCTTAATGCGTCTAACTAAAACATGATCCACAGCAGTAGACAAAGATGTAATTTAGCTCTGTGTGTTGAGTGTGTGTTAGTACCTGGCCACAATCTCAATTAGACGTGACCTCTGACTCACACTCATTGCTTCAGGCACTAAAAGGTGACTACAGCCGGGACCTTTAAACTGCTGGGGTCAATCAACAGAATCTGGTCAATATAACGGCACCATTGTGTGTTTCATATTCAAAGGAGTTGTCATCTGTGTCAGAACTTGCTATAATACAAGCAATTTCACTCAATTTATAAACGCTAAATGATTATTCAATGATCTGGATGTAGATTGTGCATTTTTGAAATGGAGAGACATTTTTTTGCTCTAAAGTGAGAGAAATCAATGATCAGAATCGTTTGTGCCGCAGTGTCAGCTCAAAGACTTTTTATGGAAGAACAGATGCAGATGTGAATGCTTGGCCAGTGCATTGCAAGTACAGAGTACCTTTCTATATAATGTGCATTAGTGACAAAAATCTAGGGGTGTCCCCAACTAAGAAATTACATTTACATTACATGCAGACGCTTTTATCCAAAGCGACTTACAATTGGGGACAATAATTGTACTTTCACTGGAAAGGCAAAAATGCTTTTTTAAAGTATTTTAACAACATGAGGGTAAATAGTGACAGAATATTCGGGTGAACTATGATTTTGATGACTCTGTTCACTGTGCCAGGACTTATAAAAAGAGCTCTGTACTAGTGTCAGCTAACTGTATACAATACTGAGGCCATTAAGAATATTTATGCATATTCTGACCACTTTTTACTACACAGCCAACGACATAATGACGTTCATAAATTGAAGTTATTGTGTACCAACAGTGACCACACTCATAAAAATATTTTGGGGGGAGGGGAGATTTGTGTTTCAATTTATTGGAGGATGGACATTTAAGCTATTACCTGCATCTGTATATTTTTGCTATGGAGTGGTAAGTTTAAAATGTAAAGCTTTAAAGCGTACACATGCTGTGAATAGAGTCGAAAATGTGCATGCACGTGTGTGAACATTCTAACACCTGTGTGCATGGACATTTAAACATGCTGGTTTTGTGAAATATGTGACTCTGAGTCTCAGTTTTGATACATGCACGCTTGTGTACAATAATAGCCATCTGTATTTGGTGAGCCCATAGGCTGTATGTGAAAATCCCTGCTTTACATGTGTGTGTTAATATGTCTGTGTTTTAATGCACCACATCCTTTGGTTTGAAGTTCACAACCTCCCTCAAGGCACCTTGATTTACTGTATGTCTCATATTTCAGCAATGTAATTATTCCCTCTTAGTTCTTTAAGCTATTACCTGCATCTGTATATTTTTGCTATGGAGTGGTAAGTGTAAAATGTAAAGCTTTAAAGCGTACACATGCTGTGAATAGAGTCGAAAATGTGCATGCACGTGTGTGAACATTCTAACACCTGTGTGCATGGACATTTAAACATGCTGGTTTTGTGAAATATGTGACTCTGAGTCTCAGTTTTGATACATGCACGCTTGTGTACAATAATAGCCATCTGTATTTGGTGAGCCCATAGGCTGTATGTGAAAATCCCTGCTTTACATGTGTGTGTTAATATGTCTGTGTTTTAATGCACCACATCCTTTGGTTTGAAGTTCACAACCTCCCTCAAGGCACCTTGATTTATGGCTCATATTTCAGCAATGTAATTATTCCCTCTTAGTTCATGTTTTTCCAGACGTGTTTTGCCTTTGTGGCTGTTCATCGTTTCTTTGGGGAACGGCAGGGCTCTTGTTGAAGGTGCCAAACCCGATTCATTAGCATGCATCAAAGACAAGCTCTCTCGAACCTGGAGCAAAGTCAGCTCGTGTCACACATAGTTACTACACAGCCAACGACATAATGACGTTCATAAATTGAAGTTATTGTGTACCAACAGTGACCACACTCATAAAAATATTTTGGGGGGAGGGGAGATTTGTGTTTCAATTTATTGGAGGATGGACATTTAAGCTATTACCTGCATCTGTATATTTTTGCTATGGAGTGGTAAGTGTAAAATGTAAAGCTTTAAAGCGTACACATGCTGTGAATAGAGTCGAAAATGTGCATGCACGTGTGTGAACATTCTAACACCTGTGTGCATGGACATTTAAACATGCTGGTTTTGTGAAATATGTGACTCTGAGTCTCAGTTTTGATACATGCACGCTTGTGTACAATAATAGCCATCTGTATTTGGTGAGCCCATAGGCTGTATGTGAAAATCCCTGCTTTACATGTGTGTGTTAATATGTCTGTGTTTTAATGCACCACATCCTTTGGTTTGAAGTTCACAGCCTCCCTCAAGGCACTTTGATTTATGGCTCATATTTCAGCAACGTAATTATTCCCTCTTAGTTCATGTTTTTCCAGACGTGTTTTGCCTTTGTGGCTGTTCATCGTTTCTTTGGGGAATGGCAGGGCTCTTGTTGAAGGTGCCAAACCCGATTCATTAGCATGCATCAAAGACAAGCTCTCTCGAACCTGAAGCAAAGTCAGCTCGTGTCACACATAGTGCTGAGGCAGAGCTTTTCAAAATCCACGTTCAAAGTGACATAAAGACCTTGTTCAACATGAACAAATTATTTAGTGTTGAAGTGCTGTGCCCAAGCAGCACTGTTTAAATCCAAAGAGAGCATTTCATGAATACAGAACATTTTTTCATGTATTAATTTACTGAGAAGTTTACTTTGATGAATTCATGCCATTCTGTGCATCCACGTTCAAAGTGACATAAAGACCTTGTTCAACATGAACAAATTATTTAGTGTTGAAGTGTTGTGCCCAAGCAGCACTGTTTAAATCCAAAGAGAGCATTTCATGAATACAGAACATTTTTTCATGTGTTAATTTACTGAGAAGTTTACTTTGATGAATTCATGCCATTCACAGCATTCAACAGGGTGTTACGTACAGTGTGTTGTAATGCCATAATATTGCCTTTCTTTGAAAATATTCCACAGAAGGTAAATTAACACAAGTTTATGGGTTTATGAGTCTATAGCAGATCGTGTGTTTTGTTGGCCAGGAAAACTATTAAAATGTTCTCCACACTCTTTCATTACACACTAGACGTGTCTGACTGAGTCCAAAATGTCATTTTTTTTTACTGCTAATTGGATGTTCCTACTCTAAGTCATAAATTAAGGTCATTCTATGAGTACTTTAGAGCAATTAAAAGTTGGTAAAATGGGTTCTGCATTGTGTATAGCTTTTGGTTTGTATTCCAAGAGCATGTCACTGTTATGAAAAATTTTAATCTCATTCGACTCAAAAAAAAAGAATTGTTTAGTAGACTTAAATCTGAAGTATGTAATTTCTGTGCCACTAGTGTTACCACATGCATTTGCAAAAAAAATATATATATATATTGTAAAATAAAATAATTGTTTTCCTGGACATTTCCCATGTCTTCCATTGATTCCATTGATGGCCAAACAGAAAGTCCCATCTAAAATTCACGCCATTGGTTGAGCCTGTGTTGCTGTGTTTGACTGGTCAGGATGCTCAAACAAACAGACAGATCCACAGATCCAAAAAATTTTTTGTGGTATGAAAAGTTGTATTCACAAAAATCTGTTTACCAGAAAAGAGGAGATTTAAAATGTAAACCCAAAACACAACTTCAGGCAAAAAAAAAAAAAGTACTTAAAGTCATGTGATCACTGGACATCACACGTACAATTTGTCATCTATATACTTCTATCCAAATGAATAGCCGGCTCTCCATGTTGGCGTCTGCCTGTTTTGGTTAAATTCTGCCAAGAGGCAAATCAGGTTTCACACAACTCTTTGGTGCTGCAAAGGACCTTTGGAGAACCTTTATTTGTAATACTGAGGTGGACATCTTATATTCCTAATGTTAAGGAATTTTTATGAAGGATGAATTGACAGGAAAAGTTGATGAGATCTGTTGATTAAACATGTGTTGTCCAGACCTTCAGCATTGACTGTGTTTATCCTGTCTTTGTGTTACCCACCTGAGATAAATATTTCCCAATATTGCATCATAGAAACTTTGTGGGCATTACCTTATTACCTCCTTTCTTTGTACCCCCTCCCTCCCTTTGTTCAAGCTGGTAAATGAGAGCAGACCCAGACCAGGCAAACACTGCCAGGCGGCCCGTCCTATAAAGGCAGCATTGAGGCAGGGCACACACAGGCGCTTTTGTTGACAGTGTAAAGGTGTGCACCCTGCGGAGGACCACGGGAGGGAGCAGACGCTACAGCTCTGCGGCATGTGTCCATCTGGAGGGTAGGGACATGGGTTAGATTAAAGAAACATAGAAACTGGGTGAATGCTGGGTACACTTTACTTACAAGTCATTAACTCATATAGGCAGTTCAGCTTGTTATTTCACCATTTTACTGGGTGAAATAAAACCATTGCATTTTATATGCTGCAAGGCCTCATTCACCCCTCACACACACACACACACACACACACACACACACACACACACACACATACACCAGACTTCTCCTTATGCCCAATGTGTATCCAATTAATGAGCAACTACTGCACAAGAGAGGAATGTTTCATTCCTGCCTTTGCTTTTTCCACTTTTGTTTACTCTTTCATTTTTGATTTTGATCACTTTTTACTTCTAAGTACTTAATCGTGATTCTGTTTGATTTTGATTACACTTCATACAGTTTCCTTACGACACTCTTTAATGCAAAGTCCTATAACTTTTACTTTATTTTATTTTCAAAACACATCGTTATTGTTTTCTTCCATCCTGTTCTTTTTTATTATTGTTCTTCTCATCACTTTGTTGAAAACATCTTGGAAACTGTCGTCTTGAATGAGATGAAGAAACCGCTAAAGACGAAAACATGTCAAGAAGGGGGATTTTCAAAGGACAGCGAGTCAAAGAGGGATGGATGAAAAAAAATATAAGGAATTCAGTTTAGGGAAATTTGGGGCTTTGATAGATAAAAGAAGAATAGGTCATGTACATGTCATTCAGTAGAGTACATGGGACGGTGAGGTGTATTTGAATGTACTTCTGTGTTTGTGTGTGTATGATCAGAGCAGGATCCAGTGTTGATGCTTTCTGAAACATGGCCATTCTGCACAGGCCTCACATGTGGAACAGTTTACTGCAGCCCTGCTCCAAATGAACACAGCCTTACAGAGCAACAGACTGCAATTAAGAGAGAGAGACAGCACAAAGAGACGGAGAAAGACAGAGAGAGAATAGTCTACTTATAAGTAGATTAAAAAAGTGAACACTATAAATTGTCTTAATTCAAATCTAAATTGCAAGAAGGTACCAGGTATTGGACCTGCCAAATGAAAACAATAGATGTCAATGGAAACTCCTGATTTTAATACATTTACAACATTAACAGCTAGATCTGAGACTGTAAACATGATTCTTTAAAAATGCTATCTATTACAGTCATGTGTGTTGGTTATGAAAACTTGTATTTGTAATCTGTATGAAGATATGGAAAGTCAGCTTCACCATTTATGGGTTTGTGCTCTGGAACTTTCCATCAAGTCCTGATGGAGGCAGAAGGAGGGGGTTAGCGAGCGCTGGGTGCCCTCCACCCTGGGCATGTGGCAGTAGAACAGAGGCAGCTTTATTGAGCTGTGTCTCTGATTTAAATCATATGGCATCGCTTGGAATCACTTCATGGCTTGGAGGCCGTTCAAATGAATGCCCCAACAAGAGACTCACTCTATTTCTCCCCCTCATTTCATCTGTTTGTTGGCTCTCAATTTCTTTCACAGTGGTTCTCACCAAAGCAAATGGTGTCATGTCTGTTTGATTATAATGTTTTGTCTTTTATATCTCGGATATCTTCAAAGTACAATGTCTTATTTGAAGAAATTGGACGTTCGAAATGATGAGGTTAAAACTTCAGTAGCTTCTTGTCACTTATTAAAAGTGTGTCATTTATGTGAAATGAGACAACTGATTTGTCAGGCCTGGCTTAGCTCTTCTCCAGTTGAGCTTGGCATTCAGGCTAGATTATTTGTAAAAAGATCTTTTGCTCAGACAGCAACTTTTTTTTTGGCTTATCCAGCTCAAATCCATTTAGATGTTTACAGACCTGAGAGCACGAAACCACATAAAATCTGACTTTTACAAACCCATACCCAACCACATTCATACGTGGTCTGAAATCAGATTGCAATTTCAGGTTCTTGGAAATGTGTGTTTCAATCTGAATGGTCATCTGTACTGTATATTTTATGTTTTCACTCTGACATAGAAGAGAGCCACAGAAGATAGTGATCTCAAAGCTGTCAGATGTAGACAGGTCAAATTCTGCATTATTTTTCTTTATATGTTTACATAACGTTCTTCTGTCTGACATTGCCAAGGAATCTGATGGATCCTGATGAATTTTATGAGAAAGCATTGCTCTGACCTCTTGTGCTGAACTGTAGCATAGGCGTCAGTTTTTGTTTTTAAATGCAGTTTTTTTTTCTTTCTCTTGTGTTTTTCTGCAGGCATCTGTTGGATTATTGTGCATCAATTCTGGATTACTTGCTGAGATCATCTTCCCTCCAGATCAGTGCAACGCAAGCCAATAAATGTTTCTAATGGATTTATGATTATTTCAAAGAGCTTAGTAAGAGAATTCCTTGTATAAAAAGTGTCAAAGTGAGAAGATAAGAGAAGTGGTAATTCACCATCTCAACGAAAGGAACATAGGACACTCTTTGGACACTGGAGTACCACCCTCATCAAAATGGCAACCAATAGGGAGAGGTCTGTGAGTCATATGACAGGGTTCTACCCCTTTGCCTTCAGTTCAATGCGAAACCACTCCCCCTTCGATCTTCTGGCCAATGGCAGCCTATTTGGACGATTTGGGGCGGACCTTCCCAAAGAGATGGCAGCTCTGTGTAAGTACATTTCAGAAGGACTTGATTTTATGAATAACATAACTGGAACTAATAGTATTTGTTCTCTTCCTATGTTGCTCTTAATTTATTATTATTATTATTAATAATTATTATTTTTTAATTATTATTTGAAGTAAAATTGTGAATTAGTATTACAAACTAAGTTAGCTGTTTTCTATTTGAACATATTTTGTAAAGTACTTTATTCTTGTGATGCAAAGCTGAATGCCCAAAAACAAAGAAACAGCATTTAACTTGCATACAAAAGAACAGCATTTATTTGGAATTATAAATTATAAATGCCTTCACTGTCACTTTTAGTCAGCAAAAACTGTTGTCAGCATTGATAATATAAATGTTTCTTGAGCAGCAAATCAGCATATTAGAATGATTTCTGAATGATGTGACACTGGAGACTGCAGTAATG
>NW_015558769.1:14058-44318 GCF_001515605.1 Sinocyclocheilus anshuiensis | reverse complement strand
GATAATAGATAATACTAAGAAATGTTTCTTGAGCAGCAAATCAGCATATTAGAATGATTTCTGAATGATGTGACACTGGAGACTGCAGTAATGAACTTAATTATTCCAAACTTTTGACTGGTAGTGTGTATATATACACTATATCTACACCCTTACAGTATATAAAGACAATTTTGGTAAAAGGAGGAGCAAAATAAATTAGGCTAAATTATACGATTCTACCAGTAACGTGTGCTTTGAGTTTCAGTTCTGTGTGCTGGTGTGATTCAGGGTTTATTCTTGATGTTGGCCATGTTCAGACATGCACAACCACTGTATCAAACAGACCACATGTCAGTCACCACCTCCTGGAATAATCCTGCCGAAGCATGCACACACACACACACACACACACACACACACAAAGAAATGCAAATTCAAATTCTTTGCACTCTGAAGAATCCATATAAAACACAAATGTCCAGCCAGAAAAGAGTGAAAGTTGAGGATACAACTCTGAACTCTGAGCAAACTGAACAATGCTTACATTCAATGAAAAAAGAATACACAATACAAACACACAGGAAGTCACATAGTATCATACATCCGGTCACAGGATGTTTGATGTATGATACCTTGAGACTGCTTCATATTTTGTTTTCCTGAGTGATAAAAAGTAGCGAAAGTAAAATAGTTGTGTCAACAGAGCTGAAACTACCCTGTGTGATTATCTCATTATGTGGTGCCTTCATACACAGACGCTCCATTAGCTCCATTTAATAAGAGATAACATCTACCCATCCCTCAGTGTATCCTTTCTTCTATGAGTGGGAACATACAGAAAGAGAGACAGATGGGCTAGACGGGTGGATGGTCATTTTCTTTAAACAGCTGATCAGTCAATCGTACACAAAAGGGTATTTTAAAGCCCTCACCTGTCCTCACTCTTGAAATAAGACCAAGAAACCTATGAAAGTATGCAATGCAGACACGAATAATGATCAAACTCTTTGCAAGCATACAGTTCCGATGTACTTAAAATGGATAAGAAACCCTAGTATACTAAAAAATGGTCATCTTAAAATAGTAGCATCTAAATTAACTGGTTTTATACATAAAAAATGGGTTAAATCACTGAATCAATCTAAATATGTAAATGTATACAAACAAAACTAATTGTATGGTTTTAATTTTAATTATTAATTAAATTAATTTTATGATAAAGTTCTTTACAAGAACTGAACTAAAAGACAAAGCTAACCATAGAAGTAGACAGTTTATGTTAATGCATTCTACAGTGCCTCATGTGACATAATGCATGTGACACATAATGCAACAATGCACAAAATCCAGGTTGCGCAGCTAAAAATGTTTTGGGCTAAAGGTTGTTCAGCGGGTCTTTGCTGCATCTTAGATTCAGCAAAGCAGTTCAGCAATTTTCTTATTAAGAACTATATATACACCACATCCATAATATAACCGTACTAGATAATGTGTGGGTTCTGGAGTTTAACTATTTGGTTATTTGGAGATTCAAAAAATTCTTGATGTTTCATTATAGGATCTTCAGATGAGTGTATTGGTTTCTGGGATCTTTAAAGCACCACTAAATAAGTGGTTTATAAAGAGCTAAGCCAGAATGGAATAGTAGCTTACTGCTTACTTTATACTTTAGGAATAGTATGTGAAACAGTATGCAGTATGTAATAATGTAAATGCTTCCAAGAGTGGTATGCTGCAGTTTCACCTCCTTACATTTCAGATGCAGTTTATTATTTTTTTTCCAATAAATGTCATTTTGTATTTTAAATCCAATTTTCTGTAAAAATGTCAAGAAAGAGTTCAGAATTATAGTTCATATCAACTTCTGATGCATTCATGACTTTGGAAATGGAGTGCACTGTGGGAAACACTAAGGCAGTGTACCCTCGTAGTATAATACACATAGCATATGTAGTAAGTACAAAAATAATTGACAGTGTGAATGATATACATACTGTATACTGCAGAAATATTAGGAGTAATATGTTAAAATAAACATTTGAACTAAATAGCTTTGTAAATGTGATTAGTATGCAGTAAGTGCAGCTTTATCTTGCATATGCAAGCAGCTTATGGTGGATTCTTTGAAGTGTTAAGGTCAGTGGTTGAGAATGCTTCATTTTTGATGTGTTAAATATTTGCTGTTCTTTCAGTGGTGTTGGCATAGAAGCTGCTTAAGTGAACTGTTTTTGCTTAAGGGCACCTTAAATACTCAACTATACATCTGCCAGCTCATGACATCAGCACTGAAATATTATTCAGCCTCAGCACTAACAGCAACTCTATTAACTGTACATAAAAGACCGCTTTACTTTTTTATTAGCTCCAGATTTAACGTCCTGAAATGTTAGAAGAATATTGAGAAAAATCTCGACTTACAGTGCATTCAGGCTATACATTTTTTACCAGTATGTGTGCTCCCTAGGAATTGAACCCACAACCTTTTGCACTGCTAACGCAGTGCTCTACCACTGAGCCACAGGAAAAATATGGAGAAATGTATCATTCCATCACTTGCTCACTTATGGATCATCTGCACTGAATTGGTGCCCATTTTGCGATCAGGCTCCACTGTCGCCGCCATTTTGTGAGCGTGCTCTAGTACAGCCTCCATTTCAGTCACAGACACTGTGTCGCATTCTTGCTCCGCGACACCCACAGTAAACAAAGACCCGACAGCTAACAAAGCATAATCCATAAACTAAGCGAGTGATGAACGTGGGCCCTCGCGTCTAAGTTTAGACTTAAGCGGTTGATTTATGCCATCGCAGAAAAACTCTATCAATAAACAGTCGGGTAACTCAGAATAGTGAACGATGGCTAAAAACTCTCGGATATGGTTCTCCAATGATCGTGGACCCTGTTTAAGGGCTAACAAAATCCTTGCTGTGTCCATACCTGGCCAATGTTCCTCAGAAAAGCTGCTGGATCCTTGTTGGGCTGAGTATTCTGTAACGGGGCTGACGAGACGTGAGACGTGTGGATCCATCTGCAAGCTTTATTAAAGAGACGTGGTAAACAGGCAGGGTCAAACAATGGCAAACAGGTATATGGCGGGCAAAACACAAGAATAGTCCCAGGGCTAGCGTAGGTCACCGATCGGCAGACAGAATCACAGGGGCGAGACGAGAGGGAAAAATCCAGAAAAACAGGCAAAGATCAGAAACCGCGAAAACAGGCAAGGCAAGGCAAAAACAAGGAAAACTCAGAGACTCGGAATGGGGTACGGGCTAAACAATACTCAGCAGAGAAAGGTGGTTAGAGTGGGTGTTATATAGTGAGTGAGGTGATTAGAAACAGCTGTGTGCAATGAGTGCAATCAGTGCAGTGTGCAAATCGTGCAAAGAATGATGGGATATGTAGTCCGGGGTGCTATGCAACAGTTTGTGTTGTGCGAGAGTCAATGTAATGGAAAGGGTGACCTCTGGTGGTGAATAAACGGAAGTCCATGGACCGAATTCGTGACACTGTCAGAATGAGAGTTCTTCAAAAGTTGCATGTTTGTAAGAAACAAATGCATCGAGACTTTTTAAACTTCAAACTCTTGCTGCGCTCCAGTGAAAAAAGTCATCTCATCTGAATCAGGAGAGAAATATGCACAAATCAAGCAACATTTACAAGTGAAAACAAACCAAAGCAGTTCTAAACAAATATATTTTGGTCAGAAGCAATGGTTTAAAGTTAAAGCATCCTAGTGATGGATTTGTTTCTTACACACATGAAGCTTTTCACTTTTGAATTGATGGACTGGAGTGGTGTGGATTGCTTGTGGATTATTGTGATGTTTTTATCAGCTGTTTGGACTCTCGTTCTGACGGCACCCATGCACTGCAGAGCATCCATTGATACACAGCATAAAATGCAGAATTTCTCTAAATCTCTCCCGATGAGAAAGCAAACTCATTTACATCTTAGGTGGCCTGAGAGTGAGCAAATGTTCACACAAAAATGTCACTATTCCTTTAAAATACAAGACACTTGCTCTGTAGCTCTACTGCCCCCAAAGGACAAATATGATATATTAGTTTAACTTTAGTTTTCGTTAGTTCATTAAGTGTGACTGGAAAGTGTTTTTTCTCTCTCTTTAACGATATTATTGAATACAGTGGGAAGTATGGAATACTTATCAATGACACTTAAGTCTCACATTCTCACTCAAATAGTAGCTTGTGCATAACATGCACAAAATGGATTGCATTTGTCATACAAAAAAAGCAGTCCTTTATCGCACACACACACACACACACACACACACACACACACACACACACACACACACACACACACACACACACACATCTGCAGATGAGGTTGGAAATCTAGTGCAGCTTCTGGTCTCAGAAATGTTGAATGTGTTATGGAAAAAAAGGTAGCATTTTGAAACAAATGGCACATTTTTCTTTTAAAAGCGAGGCAGAGGATGGCCAAATGCAAGAAGTTACTGCAGGACTGAGGCTGTGAAAGCACAAACTCCACATTGTGCCTCTTTATTTATTTATATAGAATTGGAGTGGAATTTCTGGGGTTTGGCCTAATTCTTTAAACCACCAGTGGTGTGTGTCTGTGAGAGAGAGAGAGAGAGAGAGACAGAGAAACAAGTTAGAAAGAGTGAGTGTTTGCATGATGGAGGATTCGAGTAAGCTAATTTGAATAAAATAAAGATTGCAAAGTTATGCTTACCTTTTTTATAACTGTAAAGCAAGAAAGGAAGAAAGAAAGGCAGACAGAAAGAGTGGGTGGTGATAGAGATCAGACGGCTTGTGCACATGCTGCAGGGAAACTGTCCCATCACAAGTTAGCTGGCATGACTTACTGACATTAAAACAGGAGCGAGTCGATCGCATTTATGTCAGTAGCATTTGTCAAACTGTGCTTAAATCTTTCTGTTTGTTCAGTTAGATGAATAGTGAAATTTCCAACATCATTTAAAATCATTTTAACCATAATTAAAAAAATCTGAACATCATTTCTAGACTTTCTTTAAGACTGACTTTCTTCTGTGGAACACAAAAGGAGATGTTTAGCAGAATCTTCACGCTGCTCTTTTCCTGATCATATGAAATAATATGACCTGGATAGGGCTGTGCATTTACTGTAATCAGATTTTGGCTTTCAATGATTATGAAAACACGATACTCGAGAAAACAAATATTGAATTGCATTCCATTGCTTTTCTTTTACATAGACTGAAAACTTGAAGCATTGTTCAGTATTTGCCTTTTTTTTTGTTGCTGACTGTGTACTTCTATAATTGTTTGAGGACTGTTTTACTTTACATTAGTAAGTCTAGTGTTAGTTTCTGCTGTGATACCGAAACTGCTGTTGATCATTGTGAAATGTCACTGGTATATAACATTTTTAATTTAGGGCAACCTTATTTGAGCAACCAGCAACATATGCTTAATATATATTCTTGTATTTATTGCTATCGTAAAAAAGAAAGAAAAAAAATCCTACAAGACTCCTAATCATATTAAATTGTTGTGATTAAAGTATTGACCGAAATAACTGTGATTACGAGTTTTGCCATAATCTAGCAGTCCTAGACCAGAAATTGTGTTTTATATTCTAAGATTTGTGAAATAATATGATACCTTTAAGAATTTTCATCTTTTGGATGGATTTATTTAAATGAACTTTTGCATATTTATTACCAATGCTAATGTATTTAATTGGACATTTGCAAATGTTTGTATGCATACGTGTGTACATAAGTGCCCCGTAATGAAGAAAAACTTTCCCCATTGAGGGTCAGATTACAATTCATGACCAGCACACAACACACACACACACACACACACACACACACACTACATACATACCCCCAAGGAACCACACATTCCAATACAAGCAAAATCAGCACACATGCAGTCAGAAATCTAAACCCAAATGCTGTGTAGCTCCAACCACAAACTATGAGGGCCAGGTTTATGTTCCTCGCTGGAAGAAGAGTGAGCCGTGTGAACAGAGTAGGTTTTGTTCAGTCTGTCTGGGCATCCTATGATGCCAGTGCTCGGCAGTAAAAAAAACTTGCGTTTGATTTTTTCAAAAGCCTGCAGATGAGCCACCGACACCAATGGAGAAAGACAGAGACAATATCAAAAAAAGATACAAAAGGAGCAGAGGCACAGATGGACAGATGGACAGGAATGATTGGCAGATAGATGAAAAGCAGGAGGGCCTGAGAAAGAGACAGAGAGAAAGAGACAGAATGGGGCGCCTTTTCCTGTCTGCATCCCCCCTTCCTTTCTGCAGTACTCGGGCCTTGGCTTGTGTGTGTGTGTGTGTGTTTGAAGGGGGGTGTAATTGCCTCAAGGTGTGGAGAGAACAGGACTGACTGAGATTGTGCAGTGCTGCTCCCTGCTGTGTGTCATACATGTGTGTGTGTGTGAGAGGGAGAACAAGAGAATGAGAAAAAGTAAGAGAGGGAGGGGGTCGTGTTGAAAGACAGGTGAAAATGTTGAGGCAGAGAGAGCAAAGGTATGGGGTGAAATAGAGGGTAACGTATGTGCAGATTAACAGATGTCTACAAATTGGGAAGGCAGGTAAAAGAAAAGCAACTTTGAAAATTGCGTTTGCAAATATTTTGATTCCATTTTAGTGAAAATGCATTTTGTGAAAGATTGATAAAATGTATTTTACTTCTCTTAGTCAGAATGTAGTGTATTTATGCTGTATTTCCCAAACATAAAACAACATTGATTAGTAACCTCTGAAACACATTTGTGTTGTTGTTGTTCAAAACTGCTGGAAGAAAAAGCAAAGGTATTTCCATTTGTTAACATTAGTTAACTACATTAGTTACATGAACTAACAATGAAAGATATGTCTAAAACAATTAATAATCTTGGTTACTGTTAATGTCAACATTTACTAATATGTTATTACAATCAAAAGTTGCATCTGTTATTTATTGGACCTGAGCTGACATGAACTAAAAATGAACTAACGTAGTAATAACTAACGTGAAAACTTAATTTTTCTTTATTTTACAGTGTCCTTGTTACAAGTTACATGTACTTACTAAAGCAATGATAGTAAATGATGCATAATTACATGTAACTAGCCTTAAACCAAACCCTAATCCTAACCATAACCCTATAGTATTACATGTTGTTAATTAATATTGCTCATTACTTAAATGTGTAATTACACTGTAACAATGACACCTGAAACAAAGTGTAAACAAACATTATTAACCCTTTAAACCCGAGGTTTAACCGCACTAAAACATTCTAAAGCAAATTACTAAGCAACCCCTGAATGGAATAACACAAAATAGGTATAATTTTAAAGCTTTTTAAAGCTCAGCTTTTTAATAAATGTAATTATTTTGATCAACTCTTAACGAGCGCTGAGCTGTCCCTCTAAACTGGAGTGTACCGTGGGCGGGACACCCCCCTCTCCGCAACAATATTACTAATCATATTTTTCAAACCACTGCCTTGATCAACAAAAATATATAAAATATGGATATCATTTGAAAGCTCAGAGTCTGAGCTTTACAATGCATGTAGCCACTTTGATTAACTCCAAAGTAGTGCCGAGTTATTTGCTGATAAATGACAAAAAAATTCATAATTTACAAAATATGTTTTTTTTTGTGCCATGTACTCTAATATGTCAAAAATATCATACAGCTCGGATAGTCATGTGTCATATGTCATTTGAAAGGTCTCATCGAGTAGAATAAAACGAGTAGGGATGCACCGATACCGATACTGGTATCGGTATCGGGCCGATACTGAGCTCCTGTACTCGTACTCGTTAAAATGCCCCGATACCAAACGCCGATACCACACAGCATGTGATGAGCAACATATTCAAACAAAGAAACACCGACAACAGAACAACAGACAGCAGAAAGGAGTTAAGGATGTCTACGAAGTATATGTATGCAATGAATATAATGTTAAACATTCAGTATTAACGCCTCTATAGCTGATATGCGCGAGCTGATAAACAAAGCGTTATCGGTACTCGGTATCGGCAAGTACCAAAAATAAAAGTATCGGTATCGGGCAAGTACTGGAAAAAGTAGTATCAGTGCATCCCTAAAAACGAGTATAATTTTTTGGGGCTTTGACTAAACTTGTGTGAGGCATTACGTCAAATTCAAAACAACAATTTCAAAACTGTAAAGGGCTAAGATAAGGGCTACCTTGGTTCCAAATGCTGTAACATGTAAAAAGATTTTTTTTCCTACCTTATTTCTTTCATGACATATTGAACGTCAAATAAGAATTATATTTTTCTTACGTTTTATCACCTATTTCTCAGCATGAGAATATTCAAATGCAAAAAGATTTTTTTCCCCCATAAAAATATAGAAAAAACCTTTTGACTCTCCTTGCTACGGTCTTGGTTGTTATGAGTCATTATTTTTATGTATGGCACTCAGAAAACTTAGTGACGTTTAGTGAAGAGCTAAACAAAAAGCTGTTTTGTTACAAAATACTGTAACTTTTGGATACTTTATGCTATCACCACAAAATTTGAAACAGATACAGCTAACATGCTGGGGAACATCATAAAACTTTTTCCTCCTACCTTATTTCTGTCCTGAGATATTGAATGTCAAATAAGACAGATATGAAAAATTTCTCTAGAGCACTCACATTTTTCTTACATTTTTATCAGCTATTTCTCAGCAGGAGAATGTCCAAATGAAAAATCAGTTTTTCCACTGAAAGAACCGAAATTATACCAACCTTTTGACTCTCCTTGCTACAGTCTTCGAGCAAAAATGCCCTCAGGGCTTAAAGGGTTAAATACTGTAACAATTGTATTGCTCATTGTTAGTTAATGTTAGTTAAAGTGTTAACTAAATGTGTTAAATGGGACCGTATTTGTAAAGTGTCCTATTTTTTTTCATAAACTACATTCACTAGTAGTTTCAGTATAATATTTCATCCCTCTTCTTACATAGATTGGAGTGTATTATTTCTGCATTTCGAATTACTTTTATTAGTAACCCTGCAAAACAGGACACAAACACATTTTCTTACATGCAGAAGTGCTGGATAAAACAATAAAACTAATATAAAATACATAGAATATTAGGAAAAGTGACGGTGAGAACATATAACACAATGAAAAAACAGACAGAGAGCAGAATGATGCAGGGATAGAGAATCAGGCGCCAGATAGAGTGAGTGAATGAGAGAGAGGGTGGGCAGAAGATTGGGGGGAAAGTTAGCACCCCACTGGGGCTAGCTTTCAGAGTTCAGTCTTCTTGAATGCGGGGAGGAAAAGGAAAAAGCAGAGAGAGAGGGAGGCAAGGTGGATCATATAGGCTGTGGGTTTGTGTAAATTTAATGCCACACTGTTTCTCTCACACTCTTCTGGAGGATATGTGATTATAATGAGACTCATGAGTCAGCCATGCAGATGCACCGGTGTGATTTGAGTGCTATGCTGAAGAACAAGCTACAGAAATGCAACAAATAAAGAAAAGTGTCAAACACCTGCATGTTGCATAATAAATGCTTTTCATAAAATTGCTTAATTTAAAAGTCATAATATAAACATATTACATGATGTTTTGCTGTCTGAAGCGAAAACATAAAACATGTCTGTCATCATTTAATCAAAGTTTCCTCACTGATGCAATTTTAAAGCAGTCTCTGTAATTATGTGGAGACAAATATGTCTTCAGCACCGTATTCTAAATAATGCACACAACCATGAAAAACATGTCAAAGTAAGAACATTAGATGCAGATTTTGCTGGGTCAAGACACGTTTGGAAGACATTGCAAAAAAAAAAAAATGCAATACAGAGTCAACAGGGAGAGTTGACGTAGATTTTAGGCATATTTCAGTAGCAACTGTTTGGAAGAGTTACCACAGATCTGGACAGCATTAGGTTGTGGTGCACTTCATGAAATGAAAAACTGAGAGGAAAATAAAGATGATGTAAGTTGGGAACAGAAAAATAAGAACTGAAAAGTAAAACGGAGAGGTGAGGGCTGGGGCCGATGATAGGACTGCCAGTGAAAACATCACAGAAAGAGAGATGTTGAAGGGGTTTTGCCAAGCTGTGAGTTTCCTAAAGGTGGCAGTAGGCTTCAAATAGTCACACTGTGCATTCAAACACACATTTGCAGTCAAACACATTTCTTCTCTATAGGAGGGAAACTTTACCTTTTTTGTTTCATTTGTGTCCTTTCATTGCCACTTTAATGTTATGTTATGTTATATGTTATGTTATGTTATGTTATGTTATGTTATGTTATGTTATGTTATTATGTGTTACTCCAGCGTTTTTTTTTTTTTAATTGAACAGAAAAAGACTTTAAGTACAAAATGTTTTTTTTTTTTTGTTTTGTTTTTTTTGAACTGAAGATTTAACATGAATTTTAGAATTATTTGATGTCACAAATATACTTACATTCCACATATTTCTTCTCCATTTTGCATCAGGTCACCTTTATTTACATAGTGCTTTATTCAGTACAGATTGTGTCAACGCAGCTTTACAGTGTTAAACAGGAAAATAGTTTGTCAATAATGCAAGAGGACAATAACAAAACAGTCAATTTTTCAGTTAAAATCAGTTCATTGATGATTCAGTGATGTCATCATTCAGTTCAGCTCTCTTCCAATAGTATCTGTGCATTCAAGTCAACAATATTGCCAGAAATTAAGCGTCTCCAACTAAGCAAGCCAAAGTGACAGTGGCAAGGAACCAAGATTAATAATTTGGATGCAAATGATGTCACTGTTTGCATAATCAAGTCAAGTCAAGTCATCTTTATTTCTATAGCGCTTTATATAATACTGATTGTGTCAAAGCAGCTGTACAGTGACAAACTGGAACATAGTTTGTCAATAATGGAAGAGGACAATAACAAACAGTCATTTTTTTCAGTTAAAGTTCATTGATGATTCAGTGATGTCATCATCCAGTTCAGTTCTCTTCCAATAGTGTCTGTGCAATCAGTCAAGCATGCCCATCTAAGCAAGCCAAAGGCGACAGCGGCAAGGAACCAAAACTCCATCGGTGACAGAAATGGAGAAAAACCTTGGGAGAAACCAGGCTCAGTCGGGGGGCAGTTCTCCTCTAGCCAGACGAAACCAGCAGTTCAAATCCAGGCTGCAGCACAGGTCAGATTGTGCAGAGGACTCTTCTGGTTCCTTGGTCTTGTCCCGATGGCCGTCCAGTTGACATGCTCTCCGCTGACATTCAGGGCTGTATAGGTCGTCTCTAGGTGCTGATCCACCATCTGATCTGGATACAGACTGGATCTGGTGACTATTGTGACCTCGGAATAAGAATAAAACAGACTAATATTAGCGTAGATGCCATTCTTCTTACGATGTAGCGAGAACATCGGGTGTTATGGGAAGTGTTCCCGGTTCCGGTTGACCTAATTAATGCAGCCTAACAATTCTTTAACATATTTGAATTATAGAAATGTGATAGTGTGATATGTGTATGTCAGATTAAAGATATGGGTCTTTAATCTTGATCAAATCTAGACATCACAAGTGTCTTTATTTTAAATTTCAATTTTTATAAAAAAAAAAAAAAGGTTTGGGTAAAATTCATTCATTCACCGAAGGTCTAAAACCCATAGAACATTTAAAACCTTTTTTTCCCCAAAAAACTTTCAAACAAAGCTTTGTCAACGTTCAACATATAATAATAATAACAATAATAATAATAATGAACTTATTAAATTATATTTATTATATCATATAATCCAGCTATAATTCAGGAATAGAATTGGAATTTAAAAGTCATTATTCAATTCTGATGGTTGCACAGCCCAGCTTTTACCTCTCTGTGAATATCAACACTTTATTATGAAAGAGGGTTACTACATGATGCCTCTAGAGAAAAGGAAGGCGATATATTTCATAGGAAGAGCAGAAGAAGACTGATAGATAGAGGGAGTGAGAGGAGGTCATGTTGTTTGTTTTCATTTGCAAAGGTATAAAATATGATGCAGGCTGACAGGTTTGCTCTAGCAGAAAATGGAAGGGAAAGTTTTCGTCTTTCAGCCAACCACAAAAGCACCCGCCTCATTCCCTCCCTCTCTCTTCCCCCTCCCTCACTTTGCAATCCTTCCCCTCTCTCCTTCTGTCGTGGGCTGAGCTAGCTGTGGCGAGTGAAACAGCGCAGGTTGTCGAGTCACAGTATGTTAGCTGACATTTAAGAGTCTTGACAGTCAGGCTGATGTTGACAAAGCTTGACAACTGAGCAGACACTAGAGAAAAAGAGGCATAGGGTGATGGTCAGCATAGACCTGCACAGGAGCGGTTAGACTCAACGAAGAACTGCTACAGAAAAGTTTGAGATACTAAGAGAGAAGCAGTTGGCTACAGCAACAGCTACACCTGAAACAGAAATCTCGAGTTCTTGAGACTTTCTGTTGCGATTGATTGCTTTGGCAGGAGTGCCAGATTGACTGGAAAACTCCAGACTCTACACTGTTGTTGTTGGTCATCGTCTACAGTGCTGCTTAACTGTATCAGCAGTTGACAGACAGCTTGAGACACAGTACAGAACATCTGGAACAGAGTTTGAGTTCTTGGCGAAGGCTGGACATCATGTTTGACTGTGTGGAGGCTCTCAGGGTAGGGGCAAGACCCCTCTTTGACGTATCCGCTCAGAGTTCATGCATGCTCAGGAAAGCAAGCTCCTTCTTCCCTGGGCTAGAACCTTTCTCATGGAGCAACAACACTAGACTGCAGTGTAAGTGTGATGTGTCTTTGTACCTACACTATACTTACTCCAACTGTGTTCCTATCAGCCACATTGATACTGCATGTCATTTTAACTCTTAACATTTATTAAAGTATTCAAGGAATCTAAGTGACTGTAGTATGTGCTCAGCATCATGCCATGTGCTTACTGACTTAATTGGTACTTTTGCTTAGATAATAATTTATTCTATTAAAGAATAATTTGCTTAGATCACAGAACAAATTACTTATGCTGATAAATAATGTACTTTTGCATATTTTATAAGCCTACACTACACACGTTTGCAGCTGTGCATATGTTGTGCCAGACTAGGCTGGTTGAAAGAACATTGCACCCCGCAACAAGGCCTACCCCACAATGAATCCATCGACAATGGCCTGATCTCTTTTCTCACCCTTTTTGAACCACCCTCAAATGCAACAGCTGAGGTCTCAGAGTCATACCTCACCAGCTAAACTTGAACTTGTTAGCTTTAGCTAGTTCATTAGCCTTATAGAATCTGTTGTTGTGGACAGCATTGACTCCAATTTTAAGTGGTTAGTAACTCTTAGATCTGGTATCTTTGTGCTTCAGTTGATTCAAGTTTAGTTTCCTCTTCTGACCGTTGCTTATGGCTGGACATTTTGTAGACCTTCACCTCAGCGAGACCTCACTAGGTCAAGTTGTTCTCAGCTTTGTTACTAAATGGCAACGTGATTTACTTCAACAAATTAAAACGTAGATAGAGATTCTTCATCATACTTTTTGACCAAAATGCAGTATAAACTGTGATGTTTTGGCAGGTTGAAGTTCATGTTTGCAGCTTTCCACATTGGGTTCTTACCAGGATGGGATAATTCTTCTTCCAGATTCTTGTCAGGATGTGATGGGTTCTATGATAAAGTTCTTGTCAGGAACGGGACGACTGACACTGAGTTGTTTATCAGGAATACCTTTTTTTAGCCTGTCAGTTCATTTGGGTGTAACAATGTTCAATGAGGCTGAGGAGGAGGTGGCCAAATGTTGATTCAGCTTCACCCTGAAAAGGCAAAATAAAAAGGGTCAGTTTATGAGGTACTATAAAGAAGAAAGCTTTGTATGCATGCTGTTGAATGACAGGGGCAATCCAAGTTTAACAACTGTCTTCTAAGAAAGACAGCTCCTGTTTTTGCAGTCTGCCTCCAGCCCATCAGCACATGTGTTGGCCCATGTGTGCAGAGGATCTGCGGGAGATGCTAGTTAAGGTTTATGCTTAGTTGTTCTTTGATGTTTCATAAACTGAAACTTTTCTGTAAACTAAAACCATGGTTTACTTGCACTGATATTGTCAATCCTTATTCGCTCATTACATTTTGTCAAACAGACCAAAATTTCATAACTGATTTTACTGCATGTCCAACCTGGTAATTCCCTCTATGTATTGATATTGCAAATCCAAATATCCATGTAACCCAAAATGTGTTGTGCGCCATGACACAAAGATGAAAAAAAAAATGTAATACCAATACTTTAATGTAATCATTCCAAAAATTAGGAAAATGAAAAATGGACAAGTGACCACTGGACCACTTGAGATGGACTGACCCTTTACTTTATACGGTAATCCAAAATAAAATAATCATTGCGCTGCTCCAGCAAGTCCAGGTGCTTCAACCAAACAATAAATCTGAAGATTATCTGATTATAATCTGAAGATCTGAAAATGTCTCTGGAAATGTCTTGCAAAAATACTTATTTTTAATACATAACAGCCACAGAGTGATAAATGCAGAAGGCCTTCTTCAGTCTGGACCTAACATTATATAAATCGAACACATTTGTCAGCCAATGAATAATGCTCAATAATGACTATATATTGGTTAAATAATAGATTTAAATGTATGTGTGTCAGTTTAAGTCTTACCTACTGTATGCTTTCTTTTCAACCCCTTTCTCATTTTTACCTCAATTTCTATCTACAGTATTATTATCCAGCTGTATTCATGCTCACAGTCTGGTCATATGCAGATGGCAGAACGGGTCACAGCAGTCAAAGGCGTACTGTATGTTTCACACAGGTGCTGGTTTGACTCGAGCACAGCTTGTTAGAGGATTAAATTAGCTTTTAGTCTAGCCAAAGACTGTGGCTTTTGTTATGTGTGTCTCTTGTGAATGTAAAAACCAAGAATCGGTTTAGTCCACAAGCTCGAGCATTATGTGTTTTCAAAGCTGAAATATTTGGGAGCGTTATTTTCGAAACGGTGAAATGCCAGGGCAGGGAAAAGTCTGTACACAATACACAATACAAAGACATTCTGGATTGGTAAATTGGAGACAATGTGAATGTCTCCAATTTGTCTGTAGATGTGAATGCGTGTATGTCTGTGTGCGTGTTAGCTAGGGTTGGGTATCGTTTGGGTTTTTTCCAATACCGGTGCCAAACGGATACTTTTAAAATGGTACCGGTGCCTAAACGGTGCCTGAACTGATACTTTAAAAAAATAAAAATAAAATAAAATTACCCAAAATAGGATGGATTGACCATTATTGAGCGCTATAAACATATTTAATGTCTGTTTCATTCATACTGGACACCAGAGGGCACCCTCGCGCAGAAACTCCACATATGCATAACAGAGGGAATAGAACTCAGGAAATCCCTAATATGGACAGGCATTGCTATCCCTGTAACTGAGTAAACAGAAGATATAAACGTTTTAAATGATAAAACAACGACAATAAACACTTGACTGTGATAATGTATAGTTTATCTGTGTTATTCAAGCCATCTCTGCTATTTTCATCATAATTAAGTATATTTATAATCCATTGCTAATCGATTTTTACCATATGCTTTTAACAGTATCGAACATATTTTCTGCCACATCAAGAAGAAGCCACATCAGATCACAAAAGGAAGCAGTTGTGGAGTAAAAACGTTATAGTGATCTCTTTTGTTGGACAACAGGTTTAGAAACGCTCTCATTGCAAGTCATTACAAGGGAAGTTTAGCTTTAGGCATTTTAATGTAACAATGTTTAGCTTAGCTAGCTAACGGTATCTTCCTGCTGCCATCAGAGCAAGTGTAATTACTGCATTCACGTGCTCCTCGGATGGTCTCATTTCCCGAGTTGTGCTTTTAAGTCGGAATGTGAAAACAACATGGACACTCGCGTTACTACAAAGATGTGTTGGATTTGTATTATTAGAGCTTTCCGACTTGCTTTCATTTATTTTCTCAGTCGGGAAATTATTTTTCATGTGCGGTGCCAGTGATCCTTACGTCCGTTTAGGAGAACCAGAGAACAAATATTTAAATCGATCGCTCAAGCATTTAAGTGGCACCAAAATCTGCGTTCTGATTTGGTTCTAGTACATACTGGTTACTTAGGTACCGGTGCCAATTTCGGTACCCAACCCTAGTGATAGTCCATTCATCCAGGCCATTTCCCTGTCTGCAGTCAGTCATGCTGGGATCGACTCCAGCATCCTACAGAGGACACGTGATTTGAAAAAAATATATATGTATGCATGCATAATTCCTGACTTAACTCTAACACTATCCCCAAAACCATCTTGTCCCCATTTTTTCCCAAAATGATATCTAAGTACACATACACAGTGAGTATGAATATTAATTAATTACAGTATTACTACTAAAGACTACTGTTACTGCTTCTAATAATACATTCAAAATATTATTAAAACTAGTAATGAATATCCCAAACCTGCATGAGAGTACGGAGAATTTTTGCAGAAGCAATTTGAGCAGACACTTTTATCCAAAACTACTTAAAATTAGGAATATGACAAGCGATTAATCTTAAGGAGGCAATGACATGAGAAGTACTTGTAATACAAAGATGAAAGTACTGTTTCAAATATGTTTTGATAAACTGCTAAACTACTAAACTATTATATTACAGTCCTGAAATTATGTGACATATAAGAACAATAGTAATTGGTTATTTAAGGGTTAGTTCACGGAAAATAAACATTTTGAGATCATTTACTCACCCCCATGTCATTATAAACCTGGGGTGCATTTATTAAGACATTGATGCTTGCATATAGAACAGCCACAGGCTCAGCACCCGCCTACTTCCACTCACTACTACGAATCTACATCCCCTTCAGAAGTCTGAGATCCGCTAGTGAGAGGTGCCTCGTGGTACCATCACAGAAAAGCTCAAAATCACTTTCCAGAACATTCTCGTTCACCATTCCTTGCTGGTGGAACGATCTTCCCACCCCTATCCGTAATGCTGAATCCCTGACAATTTTCAAGCGACAGCTGAAAACTCTTCTCTTTCGAAGCTACTTGACTTCATCATCATCATCATCATCATCAAACAAAAAAAAAAACAAAAAAAATTCTCTCTCTTTATTTATTCCTTCTCTTTCTAGCTTGTACTTATTTGAACAATGTCTAGAAACTTGGTATTACAAGCACTTCCTGTGTCTGTTTGCCTCTTTAAGAAGAATCGCTTTATGTATCCGCCAATTGTAAGTCGCTTTGGATAAAAGCGTCTGCAAAATGACTAAATGTAAATGTAAATGTAAAATTAAAAACAGTGTTAGCCAGCTATGGTCACAAGATCCATCTTTCCAGTGAACATCTGTAAACAGCATCACAAACTTATGTAGAACTACATCTCTCAGCCTGTGGTGAGAAACATCGTTTCTTGTTAGTATAACATGTAGATTTGTAGATATATGTAAGTATGGATACATTTAAGTATATATAAATTTCAGTCTATATATTTTAACGTATCAAGAATCAGTGGCATATTTGAAGACTGTGCATATGCAGTAATGTATATGGACAAAATAGTCTTCATTATACTTCATTATACCTTCTTTGTACTTTAACTACAGGTGAATTATTAAATAAATAAATACTTTCAGTGCCCTTATTATCGTTCTGCTCTTTACACACCATGAGAGATCAGAGCACTCCATTGATTAGTTTACCAGAGCATCATTTCATGTGAGAAGTTATGTCAAAGTACAATAAGCAAATCAAATTAGGTTTTAATGCCTCGATCCATCAGGCCAAATGTTCAGAAATTTTGTCATTTACAGCATATATCAAACATTTGAGTCCAAGCATAAGGTTTTGGAGGCAAAGCTGAATTGACCCAACTTGTTAAATTCTCAGTAACACTTCAAGTCGAATGTTGGTGAGATGTTACAATTTCTAACAACATGCAGAAAGCCTGTAAAATTAGACAAATACCGCTGTATTACAAAGGCGTTTTTTTTTTCTTGACAAAAAAGGATGAAAAGAACTATTCAAACAGCGCCACACAACTATCTGTGAGGTCTCTGAATTTTTTTTTCCAAGTTTTCTTCTTCACTCCTTTATAAAAAGCTTTGTGTTCACTCTGTTTGTGGACTAAAGTTTGATGACTGCTGTTGAATAATTTGCCTTTGCTCAAAACTGGAGTAAAAAGCATTAAGCTTTATGAACACCTTTGAGTTGTGACTCAATCATGCATTTCAATCCATCCACACATACAACCACGCAGAAGAAATGAAAGAAGCATTCATCTCTCTTCTCTCAGTCTGCAAACCACCAGTGTGTGTGTGTGTGTGTGTGTGTGTGTGTGTGTGTGTTTAGATCTGAAATATATTGGCCATTCATAACACATGTATGAGTGATTTCGACAGTTATCTCAGTATTTGTTCCATTTACATATATTTTATTTTTTTTTTATTCAATAACTGATTCATGCATTTCATTTTCCTATATGCTTTAACATCATCATTCTTTTTTTTTCTAGTACATTATGACATGGGTATCACCTTATTTTATAGTTCTATTCTGCATGTACATACTACATACTACGTGTAATTATTGTACTGATTGCATACAATAAGTGTGAAGTAATAAGGTACTAACCCCGAACCTAATCTTAACCCATGTAATTACCATATATTACTCATTAGCTTACTTTCTTGGGTAAGTACACCGTTAAATGCATGTAATGTAAAATAAAGTGCAGCCACGACATGAATTGCGACTTGACACATTATAATTTTTAAACTCTATGACCTGTACTTACCTACTGGAAAAACTAGACAGTTTATATTTGTATGTAAAGTGTACACATACATTTCTTCATGTTTGGATAGACACATACAGGATTAATGTATTGAAAATGTAACATTGCTTATGTACAATGTTAAAGATCAGTACAAGTATTTGTACTGACTGGAATCGTTGAAAACTTGTACAAATATACTAAAATTGAGTCATGTGTAAATCTATGTCTAATTCATTAAATAATAATATAACATCAGGCACTTGATGATCAGGCAACATGTTGCATTACGTGATGTTTCTCTATAAAGTGACAACTTGCTTCTTTCTGATGATGTCAGAGAGACTGTGGTCACCTGTTGGTGTTGCTGAGGTTGCTGAAAGATATGAATTAAATCAGTGTTTCTGTCAACGAGTCCATGTCCCTCCTAACACAATCTGAGCCAGCAGAGAAAACCTGGCTTGTCATGCTGAAGACCTCAAATCCTTTACTGATAAAACCTGCATCACCTTACATTGTGCTTATTGTCTAAACAGTGAGGACATACAGTAATCTGCAGAAATATGGCCTGAGAACATACAACTACTGTAAATCAGTTTCTTTCTGTGTAACTCAGTGTTTTAATGGAAGCTAGTCTAAATGTAATAAATACAATTCAATCCCATTCACAAAACAATGATTAAGCAGAAGTTAGTGTGGAATCAAGTGCCAAATAATGACAAGACAATAATGATTTCGTGCGTTTAACTGTTTCTTCTGAATACTCCACCTGCTTTGCTTCAAAATCGACCATATCCTCCACAAGTCAAAGCTATCATGTCAAATATAACAAAGAAAGAAAATGGAATGGGAACAGAACAGAACAGCATTCCATCTTTCTCCCTTTTATGTCTGTCAGTCATTTCTCTGGTGGCGCCAGATTTCCACTCAAGCACAAAAGGAGATGGATGTTTTCAGAGCCGGTCTATGTCACTCAAGCATTGCTGCCATATAAACACATAAAGCCAATTCAGCCTAAGTTACTACATAAACACAGTGATCAGGTTGCGTTCTCACCCACTCACTCGCCCATCACCCCCTGCCTTGTGTTTCACAGAACATTACGTGTAAGAACTATATCTATCAGCATTCCAGAGACCTAGAAGTGTTGATATGCATGAGAGAACCACACACACACACAAAAAACACAATACCAGTGCTTGACCCTATAACCTATAAGCTTGAGCCTAACATGATGTTACATGGACTATGCTTTCTTTTTTCTTTTTTTGGTTAATCTATATACACATGCACCAGACATATGTCATTTTCAGCCCAGTGTGCCATGATTATTGCTTTTTTAAGATGCTGTTAAAGTTAAAATTAGTTCAGCTTGTAAAAATGTGTCTTGTGACCCTGCATTCTGTTTCATTCTGTCTGTCTGTGAACACAAGAATGTCCTGTGTGAACACCCACTTTAATTATAAGAAAATATGTTCTATAATACAAGTTACTCAATAAGTAGGCCGTATAATATATTGTACAATTTGAAATCACTGTTTTCTATTTGAATATATTTTAAAATGTAATTTATTCCTGTGATGAAAAGCTGAATTTTCAGCATCATTACTCCAGTATTCAGTGTCACATGATCCTTCAGAAATAATTCCAATATGCTGTTTTGCTTAAGATGGATCGACCGATCGATTGATAAAATGATAGTTGATTGATTGATTGATTGATTGATTGAATGATAGATTTTTTAAATCAATGTTTGTGTAGTGTAGTGTTTGTATATTTATTAAGCTATATTGATTGAATGCATCAGTTTATGCAAAAATAGCTTTATAAACAATTTACACAGAAATGTGTTCTGCTTTGGTTTTATGATTTGGGTCTGTTGAATGTATTGTAATTTTTCCTCTCGAGGCTTTGTTTTAATTCCAGTCAAATTATCTACGGCATCTACCCAGACTAAGGTCCATATATTTAGAAGTTTGAATATCTGCTGTTAGGGAAAAAAAAATGGGTTGTGACTTTGGAACGTCTCTACCACAGAAATGATAGTTGATTGATTGATTGATTGAATGATAGATTGATTTTTTTTTTAAATCAATGTTTGTGTAGTGTAGTGTTTGTATATTTATTAAGCTATATTGATTGAATGCATCAGTTTATGCAAAAATAGCTTTATAAACAATTTACACAGAAATGTGTTCTGCTTTGGTTTTATGATTTGGGTCTGTTGAATGTATTGTAATTTTTCCTCTCGAGGCTTTGTTTTAATTCCAGTCAAATTATCTACGGCATCTACCCAGACTAAGGTCCATATATTTAGAAGTTTGAATATCTGCTGTTAGGGAAAAAAAAATGGGTTGTGACTTTGGAACGTCTCTACCACAGATCTCTGTGGTGTTTGGAAACTAAGCGTCCTTTCATAGTTTGCCAAATGTCACATCATCAATATTGCATATTTTATCTCAGCTGAGGTTGTGATTAGATCATTGGCAGTATTTCTGTGACTCTCGGTTCACGTTCATGTCTTGAGAAGCCAGAGCTGCTGTCAAAGCCAAGGTCAAGGTGAAATTCACCCTCTCTCACACATTTGTCTCTCCCAGCCTCCCCCAGCCCCAGCTCCTCCTGTTTCTTTATGAGATTTCTCATCTATACCTTCTCTCATTTTGCTCTTGTTAAATGGTGCCCGTGGAGGGAGAGCAAATGACAGAGGGAGGAGAAGATAGAGAGAATGTGAGGCACATTTAGGGGATCGGCTCCGTTCAGTAGGAGGAGGGGGGAAGGCCTCTGTGGGGCGTAATATGTGGAGTTCTGAAGACCCCGTTTTAGCTGTTTTTCTCTTATTTTATACAAGTGGAGAGTGAAGGAACAGCTGCTGCTGGTGTGAATGGCTGGCCAAAGTGACTCACTGCCAATAAAGTGCCTTGGTCAGGCCACAGATGGGCTTTACGGGTGATCTTGAGACGGGACCTCTATTAAAAAGCCAGTCATCCAGGCCTGAGTAATTTAGGGTCCAGGAAACAAGAGCATGAGGGGAGAGAGGGTGTCTAGAGGTGAAAGTTGAACTGAGTGACAGCGTGCACTTATGCAAAATAAGTGCACGCTGTGGTTTTTCACACGGTGGTGTTTAAATTGGGCAAACCGTGTTAGATTATATGTCTGTGTCTGTATGGCTGATGTCCAGGATGTTTATGAATCTGACTGTGGTACCATTTGGGTGCGTGACAGCAAGTTGAACACATGCTGAGGTGTCAGTCAAAGCATAATATCAATTAATCCATCTGTGCTGGAGTTCATTTTTCCCATCTCTCTTCTCTTTCAACACCTCTGCTCCTCAATGTTCTCACGTAATATTTTTCTTCGAGCTCAGACCCCTGGGCAGATGCTTCCTAATGCATTTGACAACTTCAGTCATCACCCATTCAGTTTTTCTCTCTTTCATTCTTAATATTCTGTAAAATGGCAATCCATTCCAATTTATGCATGGGCTTTGATGATGCAGCACAGGCTTAATCTAAACAATTACTCAGGGAAAAGGAGGTGAAAGTGGCTTTGTTGTTTAAAGTATAAATAGATTTTTAACACATTATGAATAGATATTTATGAATAGATTTTTTAAGAGTGGTGATGTTTTCCAGTGCAGAACTTGTCTGTGGGGGTAGAAGGTTTGAAAAACCAACCAGATTCTTACCTTAGTGATCACGACCAATTATCTGTACTTTTTCTTCTTGATTTCCGCAGCGGTGGAGACCCAGAGCACAAGCTCAGAGGAGATGGTTCCCAGTTCTCCTTCTCCACCCCCTCCTCCTCGTGTCTATAAACCCTGCTTTGTGTGCCAGGACAAATCTTCTGGCTACCATTATGGAGTCAGCTCTTGTGAGGGCTGCAAGGTATGAAATATTTGGTAACACTTTAGATCAGGGAACACATATTCCCTATTAACTAAGAGTTTTCCCTGAACAAACTCCTAATTTGCTGCTTATTAATAGTTAGCAAGGCAAGTTTAGATATGGGGTGGATTAAGGGATCTAAAATACGGTCATGTAGAATAAGGTATTAATATGTGCTGTATAAGTACTAATAAACAGCCAAAATGCTAGTAATATGCATGCTAATAAGCAGCTAATTAATAGCGAGAATTGGTCCTAAAATAAAAATAAAGTGTTACCAATTTTTTTATTTTCCCCAAAGATAGACAGACAGACAGACAGACATAAACAAACAAACAAACAAACAAATATTATTTATTATAATAAGATCATACACCATACTTTATCAGTATTTTTTATTTTTTTTTGGACTAAGCCAAAATGTTACTTAATGTAGGTTAACATAATATGTATTTGGCTTTGGCTTTTTTGCCTTAATTTTGCCATGAATAAAAGCTAAATTAGCTATAATATGAAAGTAGAATTTTCTACTTTACTAAAAGTAGAAAGATAATGCTAAAAACATTTTGTTAGTCAATGTTTAATTTAGTCAGTGTTTGTTAGTTAATGTTTAATTTACTAATGATGAATAAAGAACTTTACCTTTTTACCTCGTTTATTAATTATTGCACATCAATACTCTGGTGTAAAGTGAAATTACGATTTTAAAAAAATAAAGTTTATTTACATTTTTTCTTTGAAGAGTGTTTTGTTTGTTATTTAGACAAACTTCAAAAAGGCCAATATTAAATGCATTTTAAATACATGGCATTGTTGTTTCACTTTTATCAGTGCACAGTACTCACATTCACAAAACAAAACCTGAGCATGCATTCTCTAATATTCATGTTTCAACCCATAGTGGGAAAAGATTACATCTAATTACATTATAACACAGGACATGCATAAAAATAAGCAAATGCAATGAAATATTTGGTAACACTTTAGATCAGGGAACACATATTCACTATTAACTGAGAGTTTTCCCTGAACAAACTCCTAATTTGCTGCTTATTAATAGTTAGCAAGGCAAGTTTAGATATGGGGTGGATTAAGGGATCTAAAATACGGTCATGTAGAATAAGGTATTAATATGTGCTGTATAAGTACTAATAAACAGCCAAAATGCTAGTAATATGCATGCTAATAAGCAGCTAATTAATAGCGAGAATTGGTCCTAAAATAAAAATAAAGTGTTACCAATTTTTTTATTTTCCCCAAAGATAGACAGACAGACAGACAGACATAAACAAACAAACAAACAAACAAATATTATTTATTATAATAAGATCATACACCATACTTTATCAGTATTTTTTATTTTTTTTTGGACTAAGCCAAAATGTTACTTAATGTAGGTTAACATAATATGTATTTGGCTTTGGCTTTTTTGCCTTAATTTTGCCATGAATAAAAGCTAAATTAGCTATAATATGAAAGTAGAATTTTCTACTTTACTAAAAGTAGAAAGATAATGCTAAAAACATTTTGTTAGTCAATGTTTAATTTAGTCAGTGTTTGTTAGTTAATGTTTAATTTACTAATGATGAATAAAGAACTTTACCTTTTTACCTCGTTTATTAATTATTGCACATCAATACTCTGGTGTAAAGTGAAATTACGATTTAAAAAAAAAAAAGTTTATTTACATTTTTTCTTTGAAGAGTGTTTTGTTTGTTATTTAGACAAACTTCAAAAAGGCCAATATTAAATGCATTTTAAATACATGTCATTGTTGTTTCACTTTTATCAGTGCACAGTACTCACATTCACAAAACAAAACCTGAGCATGCATTCTCTAATATTCATGTTTCAACCCATAGTGGGAAAAGATTACATCTAATTACATTATAACACAGGACATGCATAAAAATAAGCAAATGCAATGATTTGAGTGCTGCCATCTAGTGTTACTGCCAAGATCAAGACTTTTGTTTTCATTCAAACATCTACTCTTTAGTGCCCTCTGCTGATTGCTCTGTTGACGTTAATAAAATCTGTTCTCTATTACACAAAGTTTTCAGTAATTTTCATGATCTAAGCTTCATGAAATCACAGAGCCTTTTATTTTAGAGTTCAAACATGAATCATGAATTTAAACATACCTTTTTTCCTGTTTATATTTTTGTGTTTCTGTCTCTCTCTTATCTCCGTATCAGGGCTTTTTCCGTCGCAGTATCCAGAAGAACATGGTGTACACCTGCCACAGAGACAAAAACTGCCAGATCAACAAGGTGACACGGAACCGCTGTCAGTACTGCCGGCTGCAGAAG
The DNA here is from genome assembly GCF_001515605.1 of Sinocyclocheilus anshuiensis. Classification (NCBI taxonomy): domain Eukaryota; kingdom Metazoa; phylum Chordata; class Actinopteri; order Cypriniformes; family Cyprinidae; genus Sinocyclocheilus; species Sinocyclocheilus anshuiensis. The sequence continues at coordinate 19,382 of NW_015558769.1, read as the reverse complement.
TGCTTTGAGGTTGGCATGTCTAAGGAAGGTAAAAGTCAAAGCAGTGGCTTATCACCAGTTATACTGTTCTCAGTTCACACAACCAATAAAGACATGCAAGTTGTATTTTAGAGTGAATTCACAAGTTTGTGAGAAGTACATGATTGCCTCAAAAATATCTTGTTCTGAGGTACCTGGCATGAACAAAACCCTAAAGAAACTCTACTCTATAAGTTGCGTGTAACATGAATAGCATTTTGTTGTTGTTTTGTTTTTGTTCATGTATGCTACATGGTTGGTTCATTTCGTGTTTGTCTTTATCTTTAAGCGGTCCGTAATGACAGGAATAAGAAAAAGAAGGACATAAAAGAGGAGGTGGTTCTTCCAGAAAGCTATGAGCTGAGTGGAGAACTGGAAGAACTGGTTAATAAAGTCAGCAAAGCACACAGGGAAACCTTCCCTTCACTCTGTCAGCTCGGAAAATACACGACTGTGAGTCCTGAGCTCTCACACACTCATATTCACACACACTTCCTTCTGTCAGTCAGCTAAATAATCACTAGCATGAGCAGGACTGTGTGGGCCAAGATCATGCAAATGATTCCCACCAGTGTAAAAACCGTAATAACATTACACATCTATTGAAGCACATCAATAGTGGTTTCTTTGAGACAGCAAATCCACTTTTTGTCCTGCATCAAGATTTTAGGATAAAATCTGTATGAATGCATAAGGGGGGGGAATCTTATGCTGTGTCTAGTCCCAATTTTTTTCTATCTATTTCTCTCTGTCTGTCTGTAAAATGAAATATGGGCAGTCACTGCAATGGATGAATGAATGAACTAATTAATTAATTAATACTTTATTGTGCCGTTTCAGGGAAATTTATCTTGGACAAGCATGACATGTCCAGTACACAACATAAAACTCACACAGCACAGTACATGACATACAATAAGTTACGCATGTTACACACAATAAATGCTTCTTGAGTGCTTATACAGTGCCAAATTAAAGTATAATCTTAGCACCAGAGAGGTAATGACATTTTTTTTACTGATGTTGCAATATCTGTAGCATATTATGACTAAACTTAATTGCAACAGGACAGATAAAATAAATGATCACTAGTTTGAAATCAAATCTAAATTAAACTTATGAGCCTGGGATTTTCATTAGTCAAGATTGCATTGTAGATATATTTCATGTGAATTGAATTGCATTACAGATACAGTATGTGCATTGTGAATTACTAATAGTCAAAATGTTCAGCTGGCTAGTCAAAACTGAAATGTAACCAGTAATACTAAAACCTTTTCCTGTTTTACTCTCTGTTTCAGAATTCCAGTGCGGATCATAGGGTTCAGCTGGATCTTGGACTGTGGGATAAGTTCAGTGAGCTCTCCACAAAGTGCATTATAAAGATTGTGGAGTTTGCTAAACGTCTGCCAGGTTTTACTTCACTCACCATTGCAGACCAGATCACCTTACTGAAATCTGCCTGCCTTGATATACTGGTAAATACAACGAAAACTATATGCATATAATCAACAACCTAGAATGAACAACAAAGTTGCTTTGTTTTGTTGTCCAATTTGATGTTTTAGGTGCAATGCACGCAAGATTCATTCTTGCATTGAAAGACTAGATGTAGCACATTGGAAGTGGGTAGAACGCATGGTTCTAAGTTTTAAATTTTACTACAATAGATGCAACATCTTAGGGACAGTTCACCAAAATAATTAAAATTCTGTCATCATTTGCTCGCTCTCTCTCTCTCTCTCTCTCCACTTGTTCCAAACCTGTATGAGTTTCTTTCTTCTGCTGAATTCTGAAGAATGTGGTTACAGTTGACGGTAGCCATTGACTTCCATAACATTCTTCAAAATATCTTCTTTTGTGTCCAGCAGAAGAAAGAAACAAGTGGAGGGTGAGTAAATGATGACAGAATTTTCATTTTTAGGTGAATTATCCTTTTAAGGCCGATTCATGCTGCATGGACAGATGCAGACAAACGGCAACAGACACGTTTGACAGGTTTTGTCGGATCAGTATGTTACCCCATTCGGTGTCTGCTGGCATTGGTCTGCGATTATTTGTTGGTTCTTGGAATGTCTGAGAGGTGACATACTGTAATATGGTGACTGTCGGCTTTGGTCTGTGTCTGTCTGTGTAGCGTGAATTGGCCTTTAAAAATTCACATGATGTGGGATTCTGAGAAAAAAAAAAGAGACTGTGCCCTTTCATGTAGTTTTTTATTTTTCTTAATTGTGAAATTCAACTTTACAGATGTTGCGGATTTGTACTCGCTACACTCCAGAACAGGACACTATGACCTTCTCGGATGGACTGACCCTCAACAGAACACAGATGCACAACGCAGGTTTTGGCCCACTCACAGACCTGGTGTTTGCTTTCGCCTTGCAGCTCCTGCCTCTGGAGATGGACGACACAGAGACAGGGCTCCTTAGCGCCATCTGCCTCATCTGCGGCGGTACTGCTGTCTCTCAGTGTGTCATTCACTTTATTTCTTCGACTCCTTATAGATCAATTACTCAATTACATGGGGAAATTATGACAATAAATAGCTGTTATAGTGAAAATCTTTTGAGTGAGTAAGTTCTATGGTGTGCTTATCTTATCTCTGAGTGCTGTTTTAATCTTTGCACCTTCAGCAGTAGCTGCTCTGGTTGTCCTGCTCCTTTCATAAACATTTTGACTCCATGGTTGGTTTATTCCTTCTCCTGTTATTGAACTCTAATTACTCTGTGATGTCATGTCTTTCTGTTATTGAACTCTAATTGACATGTCATGCTTTCTGTGACTGGATGAATGAGTAGACCGCATGGACCTGGAGGAACCTCATCGGGTGGACCAGCTACAGGAGCCTCTGCTAGAGGCGTTAAAGATCTACGCTCGCCGGCGACGCCCCAACAAACCTCACATGTTCCCACGAATGTTGATGAAGGTCACTGACCTCCGAGGCATCAGCACTAAAGGTACGCATTATTTATATCTGTATGGCACACAATATGAAGAATGTGATAAAATCTTGGAACTTTACATTGTGATATGTTTGAAGTGCACTCGCCTAGTTGATAGCTGCTGACAGCGCCAACTAGTGGTACTACCTGACTTCTACTAGATGCAAACTCTATTACACGCTAGAAGTCTTCACGGATCTGCATAGATCTGAAAATCTGAGGTCTGACCGAAGACTCAAGCAGGTTCAGGTCCCAAACTTTGATGAATGCCTCAGACACGGGACATTAGTAGCCTTAAATCTCGGGTAATTTTAAGTAAATGTGCTTTTGCCGAATGGCAGACCCAAGTTCTTTTAAAATATGCCAACTTTACGGTATTTGTTTATTATTTTATGCATATGGGGTCCAAGACGTGACTTGGGCCAATTTGGGTCAGGTACAGATATTAAGACCTGAGAACACCTCTACTACACACCGATGATAAATATGTAAAATATGGACCGAAATGAAGAGATTAAAACCACAAAACATGAAGATGATCATCTTTGTGTGTTTGTTCAGGAGCAGAGCGAGCCATCACTCTAAAGATGGAGATCCCAGGCCCAATGCCTCCTCTGATCAGAGAGATGCTGGAGAACCCTGAGGTCTTTGAGGAGAGCTCTGACTCTAAAGACACCGGTGCTTCTGCCCCCCTGCCGCCTCCCGCCATCCAGGCCATCAAACGTGAGAGGGATGAGGAATCTGCTCTGGAGGATGAAGAAGACGAGGATGATGAGTGTGTGGAGGAGGGACGGGACCGAGCAGGGGACAGTGAGGATGAGGAATGGGGACTCCTGCAAGTGGACATGGGTGGAGCTAGAAAGAGTGCGACAGGAAGAGCATAGTGACCGCTGGAGGACAGTATATATGCGGTCTGATACATACAGGTCTGATACATACAGACAACAGCGACCAACATTTTATATCAGACACCTGATCAGTTGCTACAAACAGATTCATTCAGTCAAACAACATTTACTTTCCCCATAATGACGCAAAAATATAACCTTCATATGACAAAAACATGCACAACTTTGCACATCTAGTTTCCCTCAACTATCCAAAAGCAGTAAAAATTAATCATAAAAAAGAGGAAACCTTAGGAACATGCCAGCACTGTTACTTAAGACAGTGTTTCTCTAACTGAAAAGAGAGAAATTAAAAATAATGCAAGACCAGAGAAGGATAAACCATTGTGCCATATCTGGAAGTTACTTGTTGTAAGCATATTTTGTACTTCATTTGGAGATGCCAAATATTTGAGAATGCATCCCAAAGCCTTGTTCTGTAAGGGAAACATTTTTCATGACTGTGTATGGATGCATAATCAGAACAAAAAAAAAAAAAACAGCAAACAACCACATAAATGACCAATTCAGCACAGTGGTCTAAAAACTTTTTCAAGACATACATTTACTGCATAATGCAACTGTGTACTCTTGATGTTGCATTGTCCCAGTTATATTTCGTTTTGCATATTTTCAACAACTCTGTGCTTCTTTCAGTGTGTTTTTATGTGTTATTGACGACAAGCCTTTTTACGAAACACTCCAAATTCACTGCCCTACAGCCATACAACTCTGCATCTGAATTTGACACTTACACCAGTGTTAGGGTTTTGGGCATTAGAAGATTGTAAAATTACATTTTTCGATTGAAAAAAAGAATACATCACATTATTACAAATCAAACCTTTCACTCAGGGCAAATCAAGGACCAAAGGTGATCTAAGTCTCATAGATCCGAATGTGCGTGCACTATTTACATATATTTTATCTTCAGATATGCTATACTTTGGAGCACAAAACCAGTCTTAAGACGCTGGGGTATAGCAATAGCCAAAAATACATTGCATGGGTCAAAATTATTGATTTTTCTTTTATGCCAAAAATCATTAGGATATTAAATAAAGATCATGTTCCAGGAAGATATTTTGTAAATTTCCTACTGTAAATATATTAAAACTGAATTCTTGATTAGTAATATGCATTGCTGAGAACTTCATTTGGACAACTTTAAAGATGATTTTCTCAACATTTTGATTTTTTTGCACCCTCAGATTCCAGATTTTCAAATAGTTGTATCTCGACCAAATATTGTCCTATCCTAACAAACCATACGTCAATGGAAAGCTTATTTATTCAGCCTTCAGATGATGTATAAATCTCAATTTCGATAAAATTGACCCTTATGACTGGTTTTGTGCTCCAGGGTCACATATCATTAAGCAAAAAGTAACATTAAAAGCTGAAATGTAACATTTTACTCTGGGATCTAGAAGAGTTGCATAATTAGGTATTAAAAGCAATGACACACTGATAT
>NW_015558769.1:9090-13762 GCF_001515605.1 Sinocyclocheilus anshuiensis | reverse complement strand
AAAAAAAAAAAAAAAAAAGAAGATATCTAGAGTGTCAAATATGAGCCGGCTATCTCGGCAAATATGAGCAGTGGTGTGCACAAGCTGTTCCTTTCAGTCTCGTAATAACTGACTATAAATACATTCGTTTCTTTGTAGGTAGTTGAAGAAAAACATTAAAATTATGGAGCTGTATAATAAGAGTTTCACTATACAGATCCAGCAGAGTGTGTGTGCACTTTGGATGGGATAAATGCAGAGCACTAATTCCTAGTATGGGTCACCATACTTGGCCACATGTCACTTCACTTCAAAAATGTAATGTGTATTGCTTTAATGCATGTTCATCAAACTGTATAAGAGGAAGAAGAATTATCAAATTGTTATTACATCAGTCAGTCAGAATTACCGGTTTCTTAAGAGTGATAAAATAAGTTGTTCACGGAAGAGTTGTCAACCAAAGATTATTTTTTAACCCTAACCCTAACTAATAAGCCATTTTCAACTCTATAATAGCATTCTTTGAAGTGTGTTGGAGCACCATGCATTCATATTCCACATGAATATGATAATCATCCAGTATCATGGTGATGATCTGATGATCTGATGTCATCACTGTGCCAATATTAATGACAGAATACAGTAAAATATATTTTTTTTGTGTGTGATGTGAATATAATTAGGTCAGAGTAGAAGCAGCAGTTAGTGAAGTAAAACATTAAAACCTGTAGTGTTATCATGGTACTGAATGTAATGTCATGGTACTGAATGAGTACCACATTCATATACCATGGTATTTACATGTTAATCCAAATGTACTTCAAAACTTCAGAGTACCATGGCATTACCATGGTACATGTCCAAACACATGAAATTACAATGTTAACAGTTATTTATAGGTGAGAAAAAATCATAGAGTAGGGTGTTTTTGATTATTAACCAAATAATTAAGAATAATGAAAGAAAAAGCAAACAAAATTAATTCTACAGTCTGTTTTTTTTTTTCCCCTTCCGCCCCACTGAGGTCTGTGCACACCACTGATAACAACGTTATACCTCCTCACAAGACAGAACAGTGTTACAAAACAACTCTTAAGCTTCTGATTGCTGCATATATAGAAGCAGCACTGTAAGATATTTGGGACAGAGCCATATGGTTTAAGGTTTTAAGCTGCGTGCATGTATACTTGTACACTACTTGCTTAAAACTGTAAAGATATCTCTTTTTTTTTTGTACTTTCATCTTTCTGCTTTTGTGTCATTGCAAACCATTTTATTTGAATACATCAAGAGGACATCTCAGACTTTTCAACCTTTTTTGTAATCTTAAAATATTTAAAAATATAAACAAACACATCATAGGCTATACACATGTTCTTTTATTTATTGCTTATTTATCCTCATCTTGTTACATTTTTGTTCTATCTGTAGTCAATGATGCACATTATGAACTGGGTTTTTAACCGCTCCCAGAATTCCTTGTCTATCTCTATTGATATCCTCTCACAGTGTGGAGGAGTATGTCTGTACTGTATGTACCACCAATGTAATGATCAGCCAAAATGTAGATGTGCTTAGAGAACAAAAAGATCATTTCCAAAGATTTCAGAGCAGAATGATTACCACAGAGTGCGCTGGATAAATCTGCAGTGATCATAAAGTCTAGCAGCTTCGTGTAAATGCACTGATCCGGATATGTGACAGGGTAAATATGGCCTGCAGCAGCAAACAGTGGTACTCCTTAGATTTAGTTGGTCTCTTCTAGAGTCTATACTTCCATTTTCATACCAAAGACAAAGTTTCGGCATGTACATATGGTGTGTATGTTCACATTGCATTTACCCAGGGAACATAGCCATGTCTCTGGAAATATGATAAAAGTCCCTAGAAATGCATTAACTCTTCGTTTAACGTTGATAAATGTATAAATATAAATGTAGCAGTCAATGGCAAAGTGTAATTCAAGAAGGTCACAGGATATTAATGTTTTGTGCATTATCAGAGCAAATGTTTTTGGCATACTTTTTTTCCTCCTCCAGACTCAGTGTCTGTTTGGTGAATTAAACATGAGATATTGGATTTAATATCAGAGATTTTTGCTTTTTATTTTCCTTCTTAAATAGCGTTTATCTTTTGTGCTCTTATTTTGTCATTTAGTGCAGTAGATGTCAAATTTTTCCTTAATGAAGAATGGTGGTTTGAAATATGTGTATATTACCTGTTTGTTGCTAAATTTGTCATATTTTTTTTATGACTTTGTCTCTCTTTTGGGTTTTAAAACATTTAAGGGTTAGAACTGCTAAGAGGAATACAAAAACAAGTTTGTGTTTTAATGCACATTTCTAATTTTACAAAATGATTTGTGTTGATTTTTGTTTATTTGTCTTTTCTACTTTGTGTTCTAATTACAAGTCTTTATCTATGGTTTTAGAAAAGCAGCCTATGTGTTCTTTCTTGTAAAAAGATCCCTTTTTTAGCAACGTTTTAAATATGACAACATTTAACATTTGTTTGTATTTGTTTTTCTCCATGTCTCATCTCCCCATTTTAATTTGTATTTTCTTGTTTTTAGCATTTCTCTCCGTTATGTGCCTTGCAAGAAACATTTCAAATGTCTTTCACAACTTATGGAAATTGTTACAAGTATCTTACTGTGCCTGCAAATGAAAATACTTAAAACATGGATGCAAGTGGTATTAATGACTTTAAATTGTGTCCACATAATGTCTGGCCACCTTTTTCTTCTTCTTCTTCTTCTTCTTTTTTTATACATTTTCTGAATTTTAGAAAACTTTTGTTTTCCAAATGTCATGATTTTATAAAGAAATTTCTCATCAAAGTCTGTACAGTCATACTTTCCTGCTGAACTAAGAGAGGTAACTTTTTGTGCTTCAAAAAATTAAATTAATTAAATTAATAAAAAATACAAATTCAACACCCTTTGCAAAGGAGAGGTAAAACATACAGGATAGGAAATCAGTAGTAGTCTTGAACTGTCATGGATAAGGACACTGTTTTGTTATTTTACTAAAATAGAGCCATAGAGTAGTTACAAGTACAGGGAACTAAATCCTAGTTACAGAGGAACTGCTTAGAATGAATGTCCTTCATTATCTGAGCTGCTTCTTAATGGCAAGTGATCTTAAGGTGTTGCCTCAAAAGTTGCTTTCCACATTTAGTCTCACTGGCCAACGAAACTTCCAATGCAGTGCAGTGTATGAAAACTGTGAGAAAATGAAGCACAAATTACAACAGGACAACTCAATATTGATACGATCCACCTTCATGCTAAAGGTATTTAAAGCTTCTGGATCTAATTACTAAAATGTTGTTTTTACTATAGGAAATAATATATACATGATGTACTATTTTATAATATAACATAATTGTAATAGGCAGTTATGCACTCTCATTGAATGCTTCTGTTGAAAATAACCAGACTTAACACAGAAGATATGCATAGTTTGTTTTAGACTCATTGGCACCACAACAGAAATGCTTTTGGTTAAGGGTCAGCTTTATTATGGATTATGGACTCTCCATAATTTGTCTGGACTCTCATTCTGACGGCACCCATTCACTCCAGAGGATCCATTGGTGAGCAAGTGATGTAATGCTACATTTCTCCAAATCTATTCAGATGAAGAAACAATTTACAAATTGGATGGCCCGAGGGCGAGTAAATGTTCATTTTTAATGTTTATCCAGCAGATCCCTGGAAACGTAATAATGGTAAAAGAATAAGACAGGCATAAACCTACTCATCTGGGAAAGGACCGATGTTTGAGGTAAGATAGGTGATAGGTGTAAATCCATTGAGGGTCTACACACACCTTTCCTCATTTTAATTTACAAAGTTAAAGGATTTCTTGGTTAAAGGTTTAGAGAAGGCAGTAAAACAAGGCACGCACCACAACTGATTTCATAATGAGAGAGAAAGGAGTGAAAGCACAGTAGAGGAGGAAGAGGAGAGGTAGCGGGATGTGATGTTGGTGTGGTTAGAGGCTGAGATGACAGATAACAAAAGAAATAAAAAACACAAAGGAAAACGAGATAAAGACAGAAAGAATGAAAATAATTTAAAGAAAGCAATCTGACAACTGTCCAATGCATATAACTTACTGATACCATGTACTGTTTATTATCTTAAGCTGACAAAAAAAAAAATATATAAAGTCGTGGCCTAATGGTTAGAGAGTCGGACTCGTAACCCAAAGGTTGCGGGTTCGAGTCTCGTACCGGCAGGGATTGTAGGTGGGGGGAGTGAATGTATAGCGCTCTCTCCACCTTCAATACCATGACTGAGGTGCCCTTGAGCAAGGCACCGAACCCCCAACTGCTCTCGGGGCGCCGCAGCATAAATGGCTGCCCACTGCTCCGGGTGTGTGTTCACGGTTTGTGTGTGTTCACTGCTGTGTGTGTGCACGTTGGATGGGTAAATGCAGAGCACTAATTCCGAGTATGGGTTACCATAATGTCACTCACTTCACTTATAAACCTGCAGGGTATTTATAACAGACTAGAAAACACACATGCCAAATCACTTTAATGTCCAGTACAAGACAGCATTATGATTAAAATAAACAGATTCACAATATGTGCATATACAGGTGCATCTCAAAAAATTAGAATGTCGTGGAAAAGTTCATTTATTTCAGTAATTCAACTCAAATTGTGAAACTCGTGTATTAAA
>NW_015558769.1:6749-7890 GCF_001515605.1 Sinocyclocheilus anshuiensis | reverse complement strand
TTTCACAACAAACTGTCCAGCCTTGAGGACCACATGTAGTTTAGAACAAGGATGGATAGCATAACAGCATCACAAACTAAGAACAGAACAAACAGAGTGATAAAAAAACATGATAGACATAGAAAAAAAAAAAAACATAACTAAAATAACTAAAAGGGGAACTCTGCACCTGAATGCACTTACGTCATTGTCAAGCAGTGTTGGGAAGGTTACTTTGGAAATGTAATAGGTTACAGATTACAAGTTACCCTACTTAAAATGTAATAGTAGTGTAACTTTTTCAATTACTTTATTAAAGTAATGTAACTGATTACATTTGATTACTTTTTGATTACTTTTCTACATTTCTAATGTTTTCAACTGTTAACAATTATCAAACATGTAAACCATGCATGGTAAACCTTACAGTAGTACTCAACACTGATTACTGTCACACTTCCGAAATCCTTCATCACTTGAATTAAGATTATATTACTGTTTTAAAGTAGACATTGGATGCACAATTCACTTTTACATGGTGTTTGCATATAAAATGTATCTTAGCAGTGTGTGGACACAAAGTAGACATTGGATGCAAATTTCACTTTTACATGGTGTTTGCATATAAATGTATCTTAGCAGTGTGTGAACACAACCACCCTACAATGATAAAAATCCATTCACTCCTTTTTTCTCAATTATCAAGCCGTTTTGATTTTCTGAGCAGTATGATGTCATATTGCTCAGGCCCCGCCCACAAACGCTGAAGTACTGTCCAATATTAGCATATTTTTGCCCATTGCCAGTTGTATGAAATCCATAATTGTCGCCACGCTCCAGCAGCTGTAGCGACAATGTCTTGTATGTAATGCCGGTGTTTTTTAGTTTTGTGATGTAGAAGAACATAAGAATCTTAATTTTCTCCTGACATCAGAACCACTGAGAACGCAGTGCATTAGTTTTGTTTTTAATGGTAATGCGCCACCGAATACACCTAAATAATTTATGTCTGCGCAAATATTTTTACTCCAGATTGTTTTCTGAACGAGGGACAATTCAAGGCAAGTTTTGTTAAAAAGTTAAAACTCAAGGATAGATCAGTTCGTGATCCAGCTGCACTTCCAGAAGAAGTAAGTCTGACACTTTATATTTTTTATGATTA
>NW_015558769.1:1960-5986 GCF_001515605.1 Sinocyclocheilus anshuiensis | reverse complement strand
TAGCTATGATACTGTTTTTGAAATCAAATCTTTGCATATCTATGACAGGAAACACTGGAATCTAACAATGCCTTAGAAAAAACAGTTAATCTTAAAAAATAAAATAAAGCATATACATAAACCCTATCGGATAAGCATGTTATAAACTACTGAAACATTGGAGTTTCATATTTTAGAGCAGTCACTGCAATTTATGAAAGAAATCAATTAAATCTGTATGTGGGAGTGTGTGTGAAAAAAAAAATCAGATGTAACCCCCTTTGTAATGCTTAACATTTTCATAAGTAACTGTAATTTAATTACACTGTTTTTCTCAGTAACTGTAACTGATTACAATTACTTTTATTTTGTAATTAAATTACGCAAGTCCGTTACATGTAACTAGTTACTCCCCAACACTGTTGTCAAGTGATATGAGAACAGGCAACCATAACCAGCACACCTATCTACACTAAATAAATAAATAACTTTCTTAAGAGAGAAAAGTGAAAATACTCCTTGGTTAAAATTGCAGCTCATCTGACTTATTTATGTTACATCTAAATTATTACAATCCACTCCCTTTATTTATTTATGGAATATATAGAAAACATACTTAAATTTACTGTATATCGCCTTACTCTTAAAGGGGTCATATGATGCGATTTCAAGTTTTCCTTTCTCTTTGGAGTGTTACAAGCTCTTGGTGCATAAAGCTGAATCAGCGACTGTTTTGTTATTAGTTTAAGTATTTGCTGTTGACTGTTCAAATGCGGAGTTTTGCGCAGCGCAGAGTAACGCGTCGTGTGTGTGTGAGGGGAACAGGGTCACATCACAGGAGAGTGAACTGCCTGTCAGAAATCATAGCACATCAGCTGTCTTAACTGCGGCTTGTGTACTGCATCATCACTGTGTCTGTCACGTGACTCTGTTGCCCTTTCGGGCTTGAACTGATGGTAAAACTAACGACATTATTAACTCTTGATATTTACTTTGAAAGCTTGAAGCTCGCGATTATGGTAAGGGGCGTTACATTTCCGACGCGTGCTTGTGGTGTTCGGCCAATCACAATGCACTGGGTCAGCTGGCCAATCAGAGCAGACTGCGCTTGTCAAAGGAGGGGGCTTTGTTGAAAATGACATGTTTGAGAGAGGCGGGGCATAGAGTACCTACAATAATGTACAGTATTTGAAAAATAATGTGTTTTTTCAACATTAAAGCATGTCAACATATTCTGTTACACCAAATACACAAAATAATGATCTTTAAAATAGCATCATATGACCCCTTTAAGGGAAATTCACACTGACACAAACACATACACAGTGTTGGAACACCCACACACAGACCTCACTTTTAGCATATATTAGATTACATACTGGTTATAAAATAAGCCAGCTTGAAAAACTGTTTTGCTATTTCACACTGATCAGGAGCACATGATCATGCTCTGATGTAAACAAGCTGCACACAGGTTTGTTTCTTTTCCACCTCTGGTTCACCACACGGGGGCGTCAGTAAGACAACTGTTGGGGAGACAGAGAGCACGGTTATCTGAAATTTGGGTGAAGCTGCTGAGCAGGGGTGTCGTTAGTGGGGGGAAAGGATGACAGAGTGCATAGGGCCCAGAACATAATTTTTCGATTTCGACAGTCGACTTTAGACATTCTACTAGCTATAATTAACTCTGCAACTACCGTACATCTCAACTAACTCCCTTTAGAATATTAATTATGATTATGGTTAGGATTAGGATTAGTGGTTAGGGTTAGTAAAATGCACATGCACGGACAAAGTTACTCATAGAATGTCTTTTGGGGGACCATCAAAATAAAATGTTAGCGGATATTAAGCAGGTAGTCCATTAATACTCTTATGACTGGCAGTTGACATGTAGTTGCAAAGGTACATATAGTTAGTAGACTGAATAGATATATTATTCAAAATATACACTTTCTGGTTGTCAAATGTTCTTGTGCTAATAAAAGATGAACAGTGATTATCCTGCAAAAATAACAGGTGTGAACTTTATGGAAACTGACTTCATTTAATGTAACCAAGTGTTTATAAAGTGGCTCAGAAGAGTGAATCTCATTCAACAGCCCCAGCATCATTTGTTTTTGTATCTAAATGCAGTGAAATTCAGACATTTTCAAATGTGTGATATAGGTGTCCAAATAATTTTTGATGCCACTGTATGTTTTGAAATTGTGACAAATAGTAGTTATTAAAAGTTATTGCAAAGAAAGCAATCAAATAATTTGTAAAATATTTGTAATAGATTTGCATTTGTTGGAAATGGATAGATTTGGTTCATATTAATGTGGTGCCACATCCTATTAACTTATTGGGATGGCAATTCGAGCCCTTGGCTCATTTTGCAAATAAAACAGCATCCTTACTTAGTGGCCACACAATGCAAAATCCCTTTTGAGTGTTTTTGGACGTTTTTAAGTTTTAGTTGATTTTTAAGCATATTTCATTTTTATGATACTTTGCAAAGGTTGGCCTGCATTCTAAAATCTTTTATTTGAATGAAAGCAGACAAAGAGTTTAGCTATCTGTCTTTGTCAGTATGACAATTCTTTGTTTCTCAATGATTATATAGTAATCAACAAACATCAAGTGATCATAATGTAGGGATTAACCTATTCGATATTCTATAATTAAATCAACTAATCGAATATTCGAAAATCGTGACCCATCCCTAGTTATAACAACGACGTATTAGATAGTCTGGCGGCAGATAAAAGTAAATGATAAATTAATGAGTGAGCGTTACAGAAGTGTGCATCAAATACGCTAAACACGGAAGCTCAAACGTCTGTGTGATGCGCAAGAACAGACCAGGTCATGCATGCACATTTAAGCGTCTTCTTTTCTCCTTTTAATGGCAGTTGGCAAACCCACTTAAAGGTGCATACTGTAGGGATTTCTTAATACCACAAAGCACAGGACTGTGATATGCCACAGAAACAACTCATCATGAGATGACGAACCAATCTAATCAAGAGATAACACAGAGATCTTTTGTATCAGGACTACAACTTATATATACCTCGTGATGTCTTGTGACCGCCAATGAATGAACTACTACATCCAACAGGAAGAGGACGAGTAATTTAATCACACCCTCAGGCTTGCAAAACAACGGACCTAAAGAACAGTGATAATGTGATTAAATCAAACTCAGCAAACCACCGCGTGACGTGTATGGACCTCAGGAAATTCCCCCTCCCTTCCTTTCTCTATTAGCAGAGGAAACGCGGAAATTGCATGGACCAAGTTTAAAAGACAACATTTAAAATCATTTAAAGTATCGGAGCAATATATTCACAAATAATATGTTTTATGTCTGATATATGTGTGATGTGTTTCCTGTAATCGGTGCAAGTTTAACCAATGTTGTATAACACCTTTTAGTAATTAAGATTATTAATGTTTATGCAAACTACCCGATATTGAGCTTGAATGAAAGCTTGTTTTATTCGCCGAATATTGGTGTTAGTGAAAATATTCTGTATCATTCTCTGGTGAGAATACTTTTATCAGAAGTTATTTAAAACTTCCAGAAATATGCCCCACGGGAGCATGTGACTTGTGCATGAAAAAAAGGAGCCCCGCAGCCACCATCTGATTGGACAATCGCGTATGGGATGGACCAACATCGAGCCTGCTTAAAAGGGACACAAAGCTCTCTCTCTCTCTCTCTCTCTCTCTCTCTCTCTCTCTCTCTCAAGAACTGTGGCTTTCCACTTTGGTGACCGCGCACGACAAAACGCTCCCATGCCGTAACATCGCACAAGTGAGACTCCAAAACTCATCTACTCCGTTGAAGCTTCGTAACTCTGCAGAACTTCAAAGCCTAAAGCTAAGCAAAAGACTCTCTTAGATGAACTTCGAGGTTCTTCCGTAACCCGGCAACCAACCAATCCAACGAGGACTCCCCCAAAAGGACGTCACCCAAACGTCATCTCGGCGACCAATCCGAAAGCTCCGGGATTCCCTCAAGCAGCCATCCAGGAAGCCTGTGTCAGCAACGAGAAA
>NW_015558769.1:0-1844 GCF_001515605.1 Sinocyclocheilus anshuiensis | reverse complement strand
AGTTAAGCAGTAAAGATAAGAAAATCTCTGCTTTGTGATGGTCTCAGGCTGAATTTAAAACCACTCGTGGAAACGAGTTAGAACTTTGAAAACTTCATGCAACTCCGTTAACTAATTTCCTTCTTCTGAACTGTATGTATGTGTGTGTGTATGTGTGTTTTAGCTTAGTTTTAATGTAATCTAGAATAGCTAATAAATTCATGTTTCATTTATAAATAATCATTGTCTGGTGTCGTATAATTTTAAGGTTAAACCTTGCCAAGATCACGTTACCTCGCTAGGTAGGAACAAATTATCATAATTGTATTTATTGACCTGTGGCCAAGGAAAATACACACAGTTAGATTAAGATACACGGACATTAACGGCTCGCTGGATGACCGTTGATAAGGTGTAAACTATTAAAATTTGAAATCAGTTCTAATCAGGTGGACTTCGAATTTTCAGAAATAAAATTAATGATTAATTCCCTTATAGAATTAATGAGTTAAATTCCTTACAGGAGTGAGGGAGGGACGAAGGCGGTTAATATTACGTAGATGAAAATAGGCGGACCGGGTGATATTATTAATATGTGATTGAAATGACAGTGTACTGTCCAGGAGGACACCCAAACTCTTAAACTGAGGAGAAGGGGAAACAGAAGAATTATCAATTGAAAGAGAAAAGCTGTCAATTTTGGATAAAATTGATTTAGTGCCAGTCAAAGGAAATTCCGTTTTGTCACCGTTTAGTTTGAGGAAATTGGAGGAAAACCAGGATTTAAGTTAACTGAAACAGTCAGTGAGGGAGGAAGGAGGGAGAGTGGAATAAGGTTTGCTGGAGAAGTAGAGTTGGGTGTCATCCGCGTAACAGTGAAATAGGATGTTGTATTTACGAAAGATATTGCCAAGAGGAAGAAGGTAAATGATGAAAAGAAGGGGTCCCAAGACATAGCCCTGAGGCACACCAGTGTTAACGGGGGAAGGTTGGGAAATAAGTGATTGCAACTGAACAAATTGAGTGCGCCCTGAAAGATAAGATTTAAACCAATCTAAAGGGGTGTGAGTGATGCCAATAGATATTAGTCTATTAGAATAGTGTGAGAAATGGTGTCAAAGGCCGCACTTAGATCAAGGAGGATAAGAATAGTGACTAAACCAGAATCAGCTGCCATAAGGAGGTCATTAGTTATCTTTATAATAATGCAATAAAATTTTAATTTCATGGTTAGCTCATTAGGGTTTGGGTTATCCTGCTTCAAGATATTGATTGATAAATCGTAATTTTTAATTACTCTCATCAATTTTAATGATAACATCATTAAATTTTAACCAGGAAATACCATTTCTAACCTGAAATTCTAATTTAATTTGCAATTAGCCTTCTTTCCTCTCCCTTTCAGTTATTTAATTCACTCAGCTAAATTTTTATAAGTTTGCCCTTTTGGCTTAAGCCTGTCAGTGGCAAAACCCCAAAAGGAAAATCAGGGTTTCCCTCAGCACTTAGGTTAAAGTTAGTTTTCCTGCTAACACAGCAAAAAAAAGAAAATTAGGGTTTTCCTCAATACTTAGGTCAGTTAGTCTCCTGTTACTAACAGAGCAAAACCAACCCCTAGGTGTATCAATTTAACAGCGCCACCACCCTGTCATTTTTTCTAACATTTGGGAGCAAAACTTCTCTCTCCTTCTCCTTCTCTCTCTCAGCTGTTTTCTTCTGAGTTGACTACTGCGGTTCTTTGCTGGGATTTTGCCTGTGAAAATCATAAAGCGGATATTTTTAGCAATTGAACAGGTATTTGCGAAACTTGAGAACGTTGATTCAGAATTGTCTTCCATTTACCTTCACTCTCTTGCGAAACCCTA
>NW_015558768.1:0-1662 GCF_001515605.1 Sinocyclocheilus anshuiensis | reverse complement strand
TTTGTTTCACGTAATCAGTGGAGGTTCTAGCTTTTATGGCGCCCTTGGCAAGAGCACACAATAACAAATCTGACCAGCAACTGCATGGTTAATACAGATGACATGAAGGCCACTGAGGTGTTCTTGTGACGTGATGGACCTGAAGCTTCGATGAGCTTCAGCTTTGAGAAGCTCCTCTCTGCTTCAGCTACAGTCACTGGGAGAGTAACTGAGAGCAGTCCACAAATTTGGATATTGACAGGACTCCAAACTTCTTTCCCACTTTTTCCAATGTGGACAATCTTTCCTGAAGGGCTGAGGTCAACATCAACAGCATCAACAACACTGAAAAATGTCAACTCCAGCTTCTTCAGGGCATCACTTAAAGATTCATCAAATGATTTGTATGAAAAGTGCTGCTTTGTGGACCTCAGCCCTTCAAAAGTCTCTCACATGAGGAGCTGACAGAACAATGTGAGGCTTAGCACTGCTTTATAAAGGACTCTCAGACTTGGATGGTATTTGAGTAAATGAAAACACAATACTAACATTTCAATGTGAATTCCCCCACAGAACTCTCACCCGCGGTGTTCTTTGAATATAAACACTGTCGTCATCTGCGCGCAAGTGATTCTGGGATATCGTAGGGTGCCAAGTGTCCATCAGATGTACACTTCATTTTCCCGGGGTAAGGGAGGGCGCACTCCGGAGTCCACGCACTTCGGTTTGGGACACAGCTAATGACTCTCTCAAGACGTTATGTTGGCCTTGTCTACAGCCGCTAGCGGCACCTGCTGGTGAGGTAGATGAACAGCAGATGGAGATCATGTATTGGTGATCTACTGCTTTTCCTGCAGTTCCCGGAT
Source organism: Sinocyclocheilus anshuiensis (assembly GCF_001515605.1). Classification (NCBI taxonomy): domain Eukaryota; kingdom Metazoa; phylum Chordata; class Actinopteri; order Cypriniformes; family Cyprinidae; genus Sinocyclocheilus; species Sinocyclocheilus anshuiensis. The sequence goes on along the minus strand of NW_015558768.1, from coordinate 817 downwards.
GAGCAGCGTCACATTTTCTGTTGAATTTGAACCATTAGCTGTGTCCCAATTCAAAGACCGCGTATCCTTCGGACGGTCCTCCGAAGGATGCGGCCGACACGGCCTTCGCAGAATTTCCTGATTGCGCCAGCAGGTGTTCCCGATTAATGCTCCTGTCGCGTGGCAACGGTGCGAGAAGAGAGCTGCCATTATTAGTTAATGAAAAATGAAAATAACTGGAGCCTGAATTGTTAGTTCTTGACTTTTAATTACCGAATTACACTTTAAATGTAAGACTTACTTTAATATTGTAATGACGTGAAAAAATACAAAATATAAAGCGATTAAATGTCGACTTATATCTTACCAAAATATGATTTTATGTTGTTTATTCTATTATTGATTATTATGTACATAAATGGACCATGGTGAACATATTTAAACAGGTTCTCAACCCTGTTTAGTTTTATGCAGCCGAATATAAAAAGTTAACTTACAAATGTTACTGCCGCTGGTCTACTGCAGCTGACAAAGTTGCTAGGCAACAAGAAGAGTCCTCCGTAGGCTAGACCGGTCCGAGTGCTTCAGAAGCAGCCTTGATATGGTTCGCAGTTGTAGCAACTTAGCGGTGGGGAGGGGCGAGGTTGTGGTTAGAACGCTTGGTTGAGTGAGCGCATCAGACGAGACGACGAAGAAGAGCTGCTGTGCTGTAGCCTCAAATTTTTGGCATGTCTAGAACAGCGGTTCTCAATTCCAGTCCTCGCGTACCCCTGCTCTGCACATTTTGCATGTGTCTCTTATTGCTTCATACGTTTGTTATATTTGACTGTAAGTGCCC
>NW_015558767.1:826-1291 GCF_001515605.1 Sinocyclocheilus anshuiensis | reverse complement strand
TGGAATATTCTGGGATTTGGAGGTGCAAAAATGTTATAACACACACGTTTTTTCTTTCTTTTTGCTCAAAACAAAACAAAAAAAAAACCACTAATCTATAGCACTTAAGACATTTGACAAAATCACACACAGAACTGGCAAAAGGTACTGCAGATGACAGCGCAGACGTCATGTAGCTTCTCACGTATCTTCTCAGGCAGCTTCTCACGCGAGAAGGGGGGCGACGAAAGTGTTGCGCTTCTTATCACACGTCATTGGTCACGGCTTCTGCTCACGGCAAGGTACGCGACGATCGACACGACTGATTGCTTAGTTAGCAAAGTAAATGCATAAATCACACCTCATATTCTCCATGTTAAAATCAAACGTTCAAATGACCGATCGAACGTCAAACCGAACGTCTTGAGCTTTGAGCGTCTTACACTGCGGGTGACCCACGTGACGTCAGCGTCTTGAAATTAGCTG
>NW_015558767.1:0-687 GCF_001515605.1 Sinocyclocheilus anshuiensis | reverse complement strand
TTGTCAAAGGTTATCATTATGCACTTTAAATAGACTTTTATAGTCTCAAAACAGATTTGTGCAGGGTCTTTCCTTGATTTTTTTATTGTTGTACTTTTGTTTTAACATAAACTGGTTATTGTAGCTACTTTGTTTTACTATATATCTTTTATCCTTGTATTTTGATCTTTTCTGCAAATGCACACATGCATCTCTCTGTAAAATCGGCTACTTTGTAAACACTGTTTTAATAGGTACTATATAAATAAAGTTTTAACCAATCAGACCTCCACAACTGACCGATGCAAATACGTGAAATATAATTGGGTGAACTGAACCTGGAGTTCTTTTGACAATCAAAGATGGATCTTTAATTTCTTTCCAGTTTAATAATATTTTGAAATGTTAATGAAATGTAGCCTATAGAATTTTGGAAAAAATGCTGGATTTAGGCACCATGGATTTTTTGAAAAATGCTGGATTTTGACATCAAGATTTCAAAAGCTTGTGGCTTGAAAGGGCTTAAAGATAGAGATCTACTGTAAATTAGAAAAATGTTGGGCATGGCCGAAAGTTTATGTGGGGTGTAAATATACTCGTCTAATTTGCATATTATGATATATGCAATATATGAATGTCATAATATTCAGGAAATAGTAGATCTTGAATTGATGTTTGAACTTATTTGCATGTTTGTTTGTTTTTTTG
>NW_015558766.1:0-1371 GCF_001515605.1 Sinocyclocheilus anshuiensis | reverse complement strand
AATTTTGAGGTGTTTGACCTGCCATTGGGAAAGGTGGCGTGATGCTTTGGGCGAAATGTGTCTGCCGTCTGCGCTGCTATCATCTGGTGTGGTTATTATGCCCTCACCAAATTCAAGAAGCAATTCCTCTATGATGAGATAGAGGCCGAGGTAGAGTGTCACAGACTTGTTTATTATTGTCTTCCATTCAAAAATGTTTTAATAAAAACTGAAGCAATCTCTTTTTCATTATAGGTCAACCTGTGTTTCGATCAATTTGTGTACAAATTAGCTGACCAGATATTTGCCTACTACAAAGCAATGGCTGGAAGGTAACAATATCCCTGTCTCATCTTGAATGTTTCTCAAGTTCAATTTCAGCGGTCAAATCAAAGAAATGATTCTGCTATAGATCATGTTTCTTTCTCTTCTTCACAGTGTCCTCCTAGACAAACGCTTCCGTGCGGAGTGTAAGAACTACGGTGTGATCATTCCATACCCGCCTTCAAACCGCTACGAAACACTGCTCAAACAGAGACATGTGCAGGTGTGACATTATACCGATTACCAATAAGAATGGGCAACTCTGTTTTAATGTTGAGCAAACGTACTATCACTCAGGATACTCTGTAAAGGATAAATCTAACAATATATTTGTGCTTTTTTTAGCTGCTGGGTCGCTCCATTGACCTGAACAGATTGATAACCCAGAGGATCTCAGCAGCCATGTACAAATCCCTGGATCAGGCTATCAGCCGCTTTGAGAGCGAGGACCTCACCTCCATAGTGGTGAGAAACTCATGCTTTTAGACTGTTTTGGTATTTGTTGTTGTACTGTCCTTAACATAGCTTTAGTTTTGTTTTGACAGTCAGATAAACTCCCTTCCCTCACACGACTCTGAAGACAAGTTCGTTTGCCCACAGGTTTAATGGTCTTGGGTATGGAGTGAAACTACAAATACACAAATGTACACATTAAATAATAATAATGTCCAGAAATTAACAAAACTACAGAAGCAAAATAACATTCACATTGATATAATATGCTGTGATGCTTGGAAATACACACTACAGCGATAGGACGCTAAAGTAGAATGTGGCCAATGCAATAGCTCAGTAAAAATGACAAATAATTAACTTTAACCTTAACAGTTTACATTTATATACAGGTATAATGAACATTAATGTAAATCAAATAAATACTTACAAGCGATGCTGTTTCAAGGTTACAGATCACAGAAATATACGGCGATTAAAGTAGAGTGACCATACGTGCCATTTTCCCAGGACGCGTCCTGGCCAGAATTTCTATATTGCCTAAAATATCTAGGTTTCGGCTTTGTTTGTGTGTGCAGACCAATCGGTGTATGACATCAAAATACCATATAGACG
>NW_015558765.1:0-1463 GCF_001515605.1 Sinocyclocheilus anshuiensis | reverse complement strand
CGACTGACGTTTTGGAAGCCAGACATAATCGTTGGAATTGTATGTCGTTACACTGCTGATAATAAGGTTCTTCAGGGAAAATTGTACATCACAGAAACATAACAGTGGTAACAGCTTTTTGGAAGCCAGACATCATCGATGGAATTGCACCTGGGTACTGCTGGCAATGGGTTTCTTCAGGAAAAAGTGTACTTCACAGAAACATAACAGTGAGAACAGCCTTTTAGCAGTAACCAGGTGCAATTCCATCGCTGATGTCTTGCTTCCAAATAGGCTGTTCCCAGACAGATTTAACTGTAGCGACTGAAGTTTCGGATGCCAGACATAATCGTTGGAATTACATGTAGTTACACTGCTGGTAATAAGTTTCTTCAGGGAAAAATGTACATCACAGAAACATAGCAGTGGGAACAGCCTTTTTGGAAGCCATACATCATTGATAGAATTGCACCTGGTTTCTGCTGGCATTAATTACACTGAGTTGCTACAAATGTCCCCTCACTAAAGTTTAGCTATAGTTTAGATATTCTATATAAATGCTAAAATGAATCTCAGATGTGAACATATTTGCTTAGTCTTTTCATGTACAAATTAATTCTCAAAAGAAATATATATGTTCTTTTACAATTAACTTGTGTGGGTACACACACACACAAATTATTTCTAAATGGAAATATATATTTCTTTTTAGAATAATTGTACATGTAAATATTAAGCAAAGCAAACATGTTCACGTCTGAGGTGCATTTTGACATTTATCTCTATATCTGTATCTCTTATTCCTACAATTATGTCTGGCTTCCAAAACGTCAATCGCAAAAGTTAAAATGTGTCTGTGAACAGCCATTTTGGAAGTCAGACATCATCATTGGAATATCATTGGAATTGCACCTGGTTACTGCTGGCAATGAGTTTCTTCAGGAAAAAAAGTGTTCATCAAAGAAACATAACAATGGGACCGTTATTTTTCTGTGATGTACATTTTTCCCTGAAGAACCTTATTGTCAGCAGTGTGACTACATGCAATTCAATTCATTGGTTCAAAATGTACATCACAGAAACATAACAGTGGTAACAGCTTTTTGGAAGCCAGACATCATCGATGGAATTGCACCTGGGTACTGCTGGCAATGGGTTTCTTCAGGAAAAAGTGTACTTCACAGAAACATAACAGTGGGAACAGCCTTTTAGCAGTAACCAGGTGCAATTCCATCGATGATGCCTGGCTTCCAAAAAGGCTGTTCCCAGACAGATTTAACTGTAGCGACTGAAGTTTCGGATGCCAGACATAATCGTTGGAATTACATGTAGTTACACTGCTGATAATAAGTTTCTTCAGTGAAAAATGTACATCACAGAAACATAACAGTGGGAACAGCCTTTTTGGAAGCTATACATCATTGATAGAATTGCACCTCGTTTCTGCTGGCATAGATTACACTATGAGTTGCTACAAATGTCCC
>NW_015558764.1:0-813 GCF_001515605.1 Sinocyclocheilus anshuiensis | reverse complement strand
CAACAGGTGCACCATCAAAATGATCCTCGTGAGGTTGATTTACAGCCACACTCGCTGATGCGGTGCATACGTCACAACAGGTGCACCATCAAAATGATCCTCGTGAGGTTGATTTACAGATCCTAGAGACACACTCGGTTTTAATCCTAAAATAATAGCCAACTTCCCGTAAAATACCAAAGATGTGTTCACCGGTGCTTTTAGAAATATCCTATTTTTGATGTGATCATAACCAAGTGTCACTCTCGGTGGTAGATTAGCATTTATTTCTCTAACCAGAAACAATACATCCTCGTAATACCCCGGTTGTAACGTATTACATACTTTAGATATGTTTTGAAGATTTTTTTCTTTAATGTAGATAATCACGCCCTCGCCCTCTTCATAATGTTTCTCATCATAACCCAGTATATTGGGCGCGGTGTTAATAATAAATGGCCCATCCTCCTCATTAAATGTGTACCAGGAAATAGGATAATAAAATTTGATTAATCCGACTTCCCATTGACCTTTGAGGTTCATGCTTTTCGCGAGTCTTGTTTTGTAATTAGAAATACTATTGTCAGGATAAACATCCATTGATGCGTTGCACGGTAGCGTAACGTAAAATCCGCCCTCGCCCATGATGCAGATTTTCACAAATGATACTTATGACAACCACGCTGCTACTTTAAGGGATTCTGTATGTCCGCGATCTCCCGTTCTGGCAACCATGAGGAAAATTTAGGTGGCCATCCCCACCATTTGACAAGACAAAGCATCTCGCGGCCGCTCTTTTTTCGATCTAAAATCTTTTCTATTTTAAACGACTTA
>NW_015558763.1:853-1009 GCF_001515605.1 Sinocyclocheilus anshuiensis | reverse complement strand
GTCAAGTTGTGTTTTTTTGATGAGAGGCTTAATAACAGCCAGTTTTAAGGTTTTGAGGACATATCCTAATGACAATGATGAGTTAATAATAGTCAGAAGAGGATCTATGACTTCTGGAAGCACCTCTTTTAGGAGCTTAGATGGAATAGGGTCTAA
>NW_015558763.1:0-329 GCF_001515605.1 Sinocyclocheilus anshuiensis | reverse complement strand
TAATCAGATCTAGCAGTTTTTAATGCTTTTCTGTAGGATAGGGTACTTTCCCGCCAAGCAATACAAAATACCTTTAGTTTTGTTTTCCTCCAGCTGCGCTCCATTTTCCGGGCTGCTCTCTTTAGGGTGTGAGTGTGCTCATTATACCACAGTGTCAGACTGTTTTCCTTAATCTTCCTTAAGCGTAAAGGAGCAACCGTATCGAAAATGCTAGAAAAGAAAGAGTCCATAGTTTCTGTTACATCATCAAGTTGTTCTGAGGTTTTGGATAAGCTAAGCAATTTAGATAAATCAGGAAGATTACTTACAAAGCTGTCTTTTGTGGTAGA
>NW_015558762.1:0-907 GCF_001515605.1 Sinocyclocheilus anshuiensis | reverse complement strand
AATTAACATGAACAAACAATGAACGCCTGTATTTTTATTAACAAACATTAACTAAGATTAATAAATAGTGTAACAAATGTGTTATTCATGGTTCGCTAATTATAAATAGTGTAACAAATGTGTTGTTCATTGCTCGCTAATGCTAGTTAATGCATTAACTAATGTTAACAAATGACACCATATTGTAAAGTGTAACCAGTGCATGCAATCATTTTATATATGGAACTGTGTCGATACAGCTCCATTAAAGCGTGATTACTCCTCGTGAGCTTTTCATACAGACTTAGGCCTACATAATATAGATAGCCTATATATATTATGCATGTGCCTACCAGCAGATACATGCCGTTTAAACTGTGTAAAATGTTGTTTCATACACACAAGAGCGTTTTAGAAATGGAAACTTTTGTTTTAACATTAACAATTAGGCTAAGTGACGAAGAACTGTTGATGAACCACAAAATCAGCTGTTACCGCAACTTGATTAAACCACAGAAACACCTATTCGTCAAAATGTATTAATACTTTCTGTTCAATTTACTTTATATAAAATAAAACATATATTTTACTGACGACCACACATATTAATGACAATGAATCAGGCTACGTACCTCAGTTTTCCCGCGGCGATGTCTTCCACGTGCGATGTGTTGATCTTTGGAAGCACATGCGCAGTAGTGATGAGGAGTCCTTGAATCTGACCAGCCCAGTTTTCGAAGTAGACTTAATATAAAATTATTATATTCGACTCAGGCTGTGTCTCCACTAATTTGGGAGTCACTCTAAAGAACCTGAAACCGATTACATGAGAGACAATAGCATAGCGAAGTTTAACGTTTTTATGACTGAAGCAGAATTTCAACACCACTGGAAATGAACAGTGACCAATCAAATAGAAAGCACAGAC
>NW_015558761.1:185676-191564 GCF_001515605.1 Sinocyclocheilus anshuiensis | reverse complement strand
CAAGGTATCGGTATCGAAAATTTTTGAACGATACCCAGCCCTAGCATGCACTGTAGGTGTGGTTTGAATGGTTTTGGCAAAATACTCGATAATGTCAAATCGCACATCGTTAAAACAACAATAACGATATTATCGCAGACGGTTTTTTTTTTTTTTTTCATTTCAATAGCAAGCCTATGTGTCCTCCATCCACCAGATGGCGCTGCCTATTCCCAACACCAACAGCAGCAGCGCGAGTAGTGCGGGAGGCGGGGAACCGCTGAGCAAAACCAACCTTTACATTCGTGGACTCCATCCGGGGACCACGGACCAAGACCTGGTCAAGCTCTGCCAACAGTAAGTCTCACTGCTCCGTAGTGATGGGAGAAACTAACCTTTTCGAAGCTTTGAACCAATTGCTTCTCAAAATGATTCACTTTTTCGAAGCGCTCGAAACACCACACGCAGGTGACGCCTGCTGGTCAAAAGTGTGTAAATGCAACAAAAACTCAGGCTAAAACATGTATAAAAACAGATTTTAAAACCCTATTGCAAATGTTTTATTGAAAGTATAATACATTAAATGCCATAAAAATGATCAAATACCATTAAATATGAAGTGTCTGTATAATATGTGGCTTTTATAACATTTTATATTAATTTGCAGGGCTTGTTTTGTTTTGTTTTATGGAGAGCTTGTGTATATATAGACCAGAAAGATATATTAACTATTTCTCATGCTTTTATTAATACAAATGTCTTGTTAAAAATGCTCACAAATTGATTAAACTGATCTGAGATCAGGTAAAATCTTAGACGCTGGTTCAATGTTTCGCCGCTGGGAGGCGATCTCAATGTTTACAGAGATCGCCCCCCCAATGGAAAGCCATTAAAATTTCGAAACGTTTCTAATGCCTCGTTTACTGAAATCACGTGACTTTGGCAGTTTGATACGCGCTCCGAACCACTGTTTCGAAACAAATGATTTGCAAAAGCTTCACGAAGCAGGGTTTCGAAAGCCGCCATCACTACTGCTTCGTGTAAGCTACGTAAGGCTAGCTAACTATGGTGTGCTTGCATGTGAATGATGATCGTCAGGGATAATGTTCCTGAAAAGTAGCGATGGGAGAAAGAGAGCTTGTCGAAACTCTGACACGAATGAACCAATTTCTTCGATTGATTCATGCTCAAGACACCAGACACTTGCGACAACTGCTTGTCAGAATGGTGTAAATGAATGCAAATGCTCAGCCCAAACATGCATAAAGATGCTTTTTACAAACCAATTGATGTTTTTTTTTTATTTGAAAAGCTACTCTATGAAATGCGATCTACAAATCATATACTGTTATAATGAAATGTGTGTATACTATGTGTTATTTTATTAATTTGTAGGGATTGTTTTGTGTGTTTTATGGAGGGCTTGGCTAATGAGGCCAATAAGAGCTATGCAATAAACCATAGAATGGTTCATAGGTTCACTGAGATTACCCCATAGTTGCGAACCATTTTTGAAATGTTTTCAAGTTAACCTGATCTCATAGGAAAATGCCTATTAATGCTTTGGCAAATTGGTGGTGAATTCCTATTAATTCGTACATTGTGAACTGTACAAAAACATACAATTGTTTTGTAAAAACTAAGCCATGGTCCACCCAACTCTCAGGAGATCATGCCAGTGAGATTGTACTAATTCAGACACTTTTCCCCATGAGAGTGTTGTTCCAAACTGTTTTGACCCAATGAAGCCTTGTGACTTTGGAAGTTTAATACAGTCTCCGAACCACTGGTTTGAAACAATAGAATTGCAAATGTTTTAAAGCATCGTGAAGCAATGTTTCAAAAGTGCCAATTGCTTTGAAAGTTTCTTTACACTTAGATGTTTCAAAACACCAATTCAATTACAATATGCAAAGCGAAGGACTGATTAGAGTAAAGAACACACCTGCTTTGATATCACCACTTTCTGTCAGGTCCGAACTAAATTCAATTGGTTCTGAAATGATCTGAGCGAGGAAGTTTTTGGTCATCTCTCAGCTTTTAAATAAAAAAATGTAATATGCCTAGTGTTGTCATGATGCTGGAATCTATCTTCGATATGATACCTTAAACAATATCGATATAGGCATCAGAGGCATCCAGCTATCACTGTATCTAATAAAAGTAAGATAGAAATGCTTTGACTGATTAAACATGAAGACAATAAACACACGATTGTGGCAATATATTGTTTATCTGTGCTCTTCAAGCCATCTTGGGTATTTTTACAAGAAAAAAAATGTATTTTTACTATGCATAAAAGACTTAGTTATTACTCGTAATGCAATGCTAATCAACATAGCACATCTTACAGTATAGTATACTATAAAATAATATATTTTTGGCTTCATTCTGTGATAAGAAGCCACATCAGATCACGGAAAAAAGAGCATTGAAACAGTTTATAGAGTATTTCAGCATTGATATGTGTTGAAAAATCATAATTTCTGACAACGCTAATGTCTTGTGTAATGTTGTAGTAACTGCATTTTTTAAATCAATAAAAAGATGGTCTTCTTTCTGCTTTAAAGGAACTTCAGCATTCGCCACTTTTAGGACTACTTTTATCAAGATACATATGTATGTGATAATTTTTTCAAAACCCTTTAGTTGGACGCTTCATCCATAAACCTCACTGTACGCAAACACAGAAATCCGGCCCTTTAGCTTGCTTGGTCATGTGTTTACAGACTAAAAATCTCAGATCTTCCTTTGAGTATGTTTTGTTGCGCAAACTACAGTGTGCTTTGAGGTTTGAACTCAAGCCATTTGTGGTTCAAAAGAGGAAACATGAGGGTAGATTCGGGAGACATGAATTGAATAGGAGTGGCAGAAAGGAAATGGTTCATTTTTTCTTGTTCTGAGGTGGCCCTGTAATGAAGCCAAGTGCTTTTTTTAAAAATATTACATCAAGCAACGTTACACAGTCTTTCAGCTAATTCCATATATACACACACAACACTAAAAGGGTCAGCTATTATTATTATTGTTACCTTTTTATTTATTTAAATTTATATTCATAGTGAATTGGTGAGGTTTCATGTAGTGTAAGCTAACACAATACATCTATGTGAAGCTTTGCATGTTAAACCTGATTGTGTGCTTTGATTACAAGCCTATACTCCATCACTGTTAAGTTAACTGTGCCTCAGTATACCATCATTTTACAGATTTGTAGAGGCTGAGAACAGGTTTTGCTTCTGCAAGTCAAGACGGATCTTGTTTAGACCCTATCATTAATGTTTAAACAGACACATTCTTCAGTTCAGTTCAGATGTGGGACAGCGTTAGCACCGCGGTGAGAGAGAGAGAGAGCTGCTGACGCCTTGCTTCTGTTGGAGATGAACTGGAAAAGTGTGACGCTACTCTTAAACATTTCTAATGCTGATTTTCCACAAACATCAGCACGGCCGTATTTAGGCTATATGGAAAAATTCAGGCGACAGTCGTCCATTTCTCAGAACGCAAACGCAGTGTTGTACTTCTGCAGTTAAACAGCACGTGAGCTACTTTGGCTTTTGAATACAGTACTCGTCGGAATTTGACTGAATTTGTTTATCCTTATCTTGAAAGCAGCTTATAATAATTGAAATTAAATGAATAATCTTGGGTCTGAATACTTTCCGTACCCACTGTACATATGAATTTCTTTAGAACACAGGAAAACCAGCCAACAAGAGTCCAGTGTACATGTGAACTCCTTCAATATATTTATGAAGTTAGTTGAGAGAATGAACAAGTTCATCCACATTATTTGTTAAACAATAAAGCCAGTCAGTTTTGCTTTCTGTTTCACTGCTGTGAGACCCATCTCAGTATATGTTTTATGTGCATTTTGCACGGGAGACTGTAGGTTGGGATCATGGAAGTTTACGGTAATTTCGTGATGATTTAAGCTGTGTAAAGCTCTCCATTTGTGGTGTCACATGCTGTCTAGCCAACAGTCTTTTCCTGCCGTATGAAGGATGTACCAGTCTAGAATAAACCTGCGTTTATTATTTGTTTTGGTGTGTAGTCGGCTAAATGCGTGCATCATGTACTTCTGTCACAGCTTAATATGCAGAGACTTATCTAAATAAGTCATTCATAAGTTAAACACTGTGGCTCTGTGCAGCTTTCAACATTGCTCTCTTGTTGAGCAGTCCAACATATCAATTGAATGAATGGAATGTTCATATATATATATTTATTTTTTTTTGCAACAGTAATGTCTACTTAAGAGATGATTGGACCGTGATGACATTTGATTTGGTCTGCCATGTTGTAAAAGAGGGGAAGAAAATCGGGGAAAGTGAAGCATATATTCAATGGGCCAAGAGACCTTAAGACTATATAAGACGCATGTTGCTTAATTTGAACAGCAGTAACTGTGTGCAGCGATAGTCTCTTTGCAATTGCAATTGCAATTGGAATAGAAAATGTGTTTTATATTTTAGTGAGCTCAAATAATGCAAGTTCATATTGCTGATAAATACTGGTTCATAAATCAGTTTTCTCAAATGATCTGGGTTGTGTAGTGTACTCAGTTTTTACTCATTTACTCAATTCATCAGGTATATTTCAGTGATTTCACAGCTTTATAATTAGAGTGTGGGATACATTCATTCTGTTGTCAGAGTTTGACTGAGAAGCAAACCTGTAATTACATCAGTCATTTTTCTTTGTGCTGATGTTGGGCTGTAGATGATTTGTTGAAGCCATCGGGGTGAGCGGTGTGTTCTGGTAGATGTGAGCGGTGCGTAGCAGACTGGACTGAAGTGAGGAGAAGATGACCGGGTGAGAGCTGAGGAAGTGTCAGTGGAAATTCTTTAAAGGGGATACAAATACCAGAGAGTGTGACGGAAAGGACAGAATCAGCGCCAACTGGGTCATGGTTGAACGGTAGCGGCTCATACGTCTCTCTCCACACACACACACACACGTTGTGTTTCCATGTTTTATGGGGACATTCCATAGGCGTAATGGTTTTGATACTGTACAAACTGTATTTTCTATCACCCTACACCTAAACCTTCCCCTCACAGGAAACTTTCTGCAATTTTAGATTTTCAAAAAACTTAATTCTGTATGATTTATAAGCTTGTTTCCTCATGGGGACCTAAAAATTGTCCCCACAAGGTATCCTTACTATCCTACACACACAACCTAATCAGGTTACCTTTGAACCGTTCAACAGGATGTATGCCACAGCATAATAAGGCACTTCCTCTTTTATGTTGTTCTGTCTTGTGTTTGGTTTTTCCCCTTTTCCCATTTGTCCTCTCAGTTATCTCACTCTCACACTGATAATGTGATACTCAGACGTCTAGTGTGATAGCATTCCATTCTGTTGATAATTTGTTCAGAAAACGACGTCACTGTCATGGACTTAAAGGGATAGTTCACCCACGTCATTAATTACTCACTCTCGAAGGTCGAAGGACATGAGGGTGAGTATGACAGAATTTTTCATTTTTGGGTGAACTATCCCTTTAAAGTGCTAATGGCATTACTGCATTTTATTTTACCACTTTAAAGAAAATAGCTATTTCTGTTAAAGAATTGAATTAAAAATTATGTCATCATCTTCTCACCCTAATGTAGTTTCAAACCAGTATACTGTTACATTTTTCTGTAGAGCACAAAAAGAAAAATGTCAAAGAATTTATCGTTTCTACATCATGCATGTAAATCCAGAGATCAAAAGAAACTGAGCACAATCATTTGGATTTAAACGATTTCTTAAACATCAAATCAACCGTAAATTAAATTTCAAATAATTATTGAGATTACTGAAAAATAAAGAATAGTCTCTCACATTATGCCAATGTGTTATCAGTTTAAAATATTTAATTAAATAGTCATTATAAAATAGTTGTTTAAATAGCTTT
>NW_015558761.1:183448-185394 GCF_001515605.1 Sinocyclocheilus anshuiensis | reverse complement strand
TCTCCCTCCAAAAAAAAAAAAAAGATATATATATATATATATATATATATATAATTTTGTGTGCAAAAATGTAACAAAATAAATGTATAGCATACATAATATTGACTTTAGTTTGCACATTGTTTGAAAGATTTTGGCAAGATGTTTAATATGTAATCAATCAAAGAAATAATCATCAAATGAATTATCAAAATGTTAATTGCAGCCCTTCAGCAGAATATCTTAGACTCAGGGATTGGCTCTTTTGAATAGTTTCAAATCCAAAGCTGATTTGTAAATGAACCGTAGTGGCCTTTTGATGCGGTGTTAGTAACTCGTGACAGACGAGGTTGTTGTTGTAGCAGCCAAACGGTGTGTTAATAATGCTTGCTCTGTTCCAACAGTTGTACTCAATGTAGAAAGTTATGCTTCATTTAGTCATTTCAAAGCAGCTTTGCCAACAGCACTCCACTGAGCCAACTGGCCAAACGTCAGACTTCCCACATGTCAGCGTGATCGGAAAAGAGTCCGAGACAGAAAGGAATGTCTGTGCGTGTTGCCAGAGGCGCTGAGGAGTTATCTCTGTCTAAGCGAGGATTAGAAGGACTTTATGACGAGCATTTTAAAAGTTATTACTATGAAGCAACAGAAATTATGCATGGTATTTATATATTTATGCATGCATTCTTCTTCTTCTTCTTATTATTATTATTCACTACCAGTTTAGACTTCATGTTGGGGAGGGGAGGGATTTCCCACGTATGCTGGATACATTGCCTGCTTTTTCTTCAAAGTCTGCTTCAGCTCGTCAATTTAATTTAATTTAAAAATTACATTTAAAATTACAAATAAAAGGGACAAAAAAAGGAACATTTAAAATTAAATTTCAATCTAAATTTTGTAAAAAATGTTTTGTAAAAATTTTTTGTAAATTTTGTAAAAAACTAATCAGTTTATATTTATCTAGGTATAAGCTTTTAGATCAACATTCTTCTAGGATTTGAGAAACAAATGAAACTGTGGTAGTGTAAATTATGTAAAATATTTAATTTGGCGTGTAATACATATATATTTTTTTAAATCTGGTAAACACACACAAACATAATCAGCGTGCAGGCACAGAGAATCCAGTGCGCACTAAGACCCAGAGAGAGCTGAAGGAGGAGACAGAAGTGGAGTCTGGTTACATCCATCGTCTGCTCTCACTGAAGCTCACGAGAGCACAAAACATGCGTGCACTTCATCTAATACATTATTTATGTCATGATAACATATGATGATTTGTGCGTGTCTGTGTAATGTACACAAAAAAAGTACTTACGAATACTGTCACTATATAGTTTTGCATTTAATTACAGCAAATGTTTATTATTAAATAAGAATAATTGTATAGTTTGTGTCATTCATATTTAGACAGTCATTTGAATTAATAAGATGATAAGCTGTTTTGCAAAATATGTATTTAAAACTTTTTTTTTATTTTTTTACCTAAACTAAAAACTGGAGATGGATAGTTGACATTGAATACTTTTGAGATCCTGACATGTCCTGTGTATGTATGTATGTATGTATGTATGTGTGTATATATATATATATATATATATATATAATAGGTTATTTTCTTTGCCTGAAAAAGTAGCCTGAAAAAAATGCTCATTTTAGGAGAAAATTTCAAAGAGCATTTAGAGGCTTTTGCATCTGAACTCTTCATATATATGAATTTTAAAAGCACGCATAGTGGGAAAAGAAAAAAAATACTACAAAATGTATTTTCATCATTTTCTTATTACAAACAAAATGATGAACAGTTAGTAGTGTACCTTAGTTTACTTGGCTATTTTTAGTTACGGGGCAGATAAACGGAGAGACAGACAGACAGACAGACAGGTGTGGTGACGAAAAGCCCAGAACAGATTGTTTTGTCTCCAGGGAAATGTCTCAACCTGTACCATTCTGTTAACTGAAAG
>NW_015558761.1:182811-183224 GCF_001515605.1 Sinocyclocheilus anshuiensis | reverse complement strand
CCGTAAAAAAAAAAAAAAAAAAATACAGCAGCACTGAGGCCGGTTACAGCACGGAGATCTCCCTCAGAGTCATTCCCAAGCGTGGGAGGTGTGTGTTTGGCCAGCTTTACATGCAGAAATACTGTGAATGTGAGGCATACGAGATTCACTGCCAGTTCTGACACTTGCCATCTTTATGGGGAAGTTTGACAAAGCAGAAAGGATAGTTAATGAGTTGGTTATAAAAATGGGAAAATACGTTTGGTGTTGAAGTGAAAGTCATAATTTCAGGAATAATCCCAGCGTTTGCCAAACACGCTCAGACTGCATCGAGATGATGTACATTTAAAGGGGTCCTATTATGCTTTTTCACTTTTTCATCTTTAGTTAGTCTGTAATGTTGCTGTTTGAGCATAAAAAATATCTGCAAAGTT
>NW_015558761.1:177311-182786 GCF_001515605.1 Sinocyclocheilus anshuiensis | reverse complement strand
CTCAAATTGATTTGATATTGACGCAATATTTACACTGAAGCTCGCAGGTGGCTATGGTAAGGGGCATGCCATTTCCCGACCAGGCGCCGAGTGGTGCCAATCACAAGTTACACACACTGGCTCAGCTAACCAATCACAGCACATTTCGTATTTTAGAAGGCGGGCCTTCATTTGATACAGGAACTATTCGAGCCGTTCATGCCAGAGTGGGGAGAGAGGTGTTGTAATAATGTAAAATATTTTTGTGTTTTTTGAACAACCTAGTATGAAAGCCTGTTCTAGTACACCTCCAAAACAAAACCAAGACTTTGTAAAAGAGCATAATAGGAGGACCCCTTTAACTAAATATTGGCTAAATGCCGTTGTCTTTTCACTCATTTATCGGAGACCAATACATAATCATTATCAGTCACATTTGAAAACAGAAATGAAATGCCTTTACAACTTTTGCTTCTTTGTTGTAATATCATGTACACTGTCACTACTGTTCAAAAGTTTGGGGTTGATAAGATTTTATAATGACAGTCTTTGTATTTTTTTTTTAATAGGTATGGAAAGATTGTGTCCACCAAGGCTATTCTGGACAAAACTACCAACAAGTGCAAAGGTGGGTGAAGAGTGGCTTTATGTTCTTGAGAGAATCACTCTTTAATTCTCAATGTTTCATTTACAATGAAGTAACCTAAGCGTTTGACACAAATGTATTTGATTGTATGTATTGATGTGTGTGTGTGTGTGTGTGTGTGTGTGTGTGTGTGTGCAGGCTATGGCTTTGTGGATTTTGACAGTCCTGCAGCAGCACAGAAGGCTGTGACGATGCTCAAGGCCAGCGGGGTTCAAGCTCAGATGGCCAAGGTAGACTTTCACAGAACATAATGTCCATTCAGCACATAAACCTCTGATTGCGTTTGCATTTGACGCTTCAGCAGCGTGCAGCAAGAAGGTCATGTCTAGAAATGTTGATCCTCAGACCTCTGTCTCCACCGACGTGTTTCCGTTCCAGCAGTTCAGCCCTGATAAATCACTGTGCCTCGATTGTCTCCATGCGTTCGCGCCGCAGAGCTGCAGTTGAGACCGGACCAGAAATCAACGTAAAACAGTTTGCAAATAAGACTTGCAGCACACAGCCTCAGGCCGTGTTTTGTTAATTTTGTTTCATACACACGAACAGAAACACACACCAACTCATGTTCAATTCTGTTATTTTCATAGAAAGTCTAGTATTATTATTTTTGACTCAAAGTGAAACCTTTGCACAAAATTAAAAAGAAAACAAAACTTTTTATATACAAAATTAAAAATAGGATAGTAAAACGTATATACTTATCCCAAACCTCTTTAGCTTACTTTTCATAGATTTAAATATACCGAAACTTAATTTTTGATTAGTAATATGCATTGCTAAGAACTTCATTTGGACAACTTTAAAGGCGATTTTCTCAATATTTAGATTTTTTTGCATCCTCAGATTCCAGATTTTCAAATAGTTGTATCCCGGCCAAATATTGTCCTATCCTAACAAACCATACATCAATGGAGAGCTTATTTATTCAGCTTTCAGATGATGTATAAATCTAAATTTCGAAAAATTGACCCTTATGACTGGTTTTGTGGTCCAGGGTCACATATGTATGTTTCTTAAACATGCTAATAGTGTGAGGAATGAAGGAAAAGTTAAAATTGCTACTGTAAACTTATCACAAGTCGAAAAGACTATTCTATTAAATATTTTACCGATTGAAAAGTGCAGTCAATCAGATTTACGTTATGTGTTTATTTCTAGCAACAGGAACAGGACCCTACCAACCTGTACATCTCTAACCTGCCCGTGTCCATGGACGAGCAGGAGCTGGAGGCCATGCTCAAGTCCTTCGGCCAGGTGATTTCCACACGGATCTTACGGGACGCCAACGGAACCAGCAGAGGCGTAGGATTTGCAAGGTACTTTATTAATCACTATAATCACATCTATAAAACCGAGTGTGGAGGAACTTGAATTTACTGATGTTTGTGATTTGGTATTTTGACCCGAGCTCCATCTCTATATATACACTGAACAAAATTATAAACGCATCACTTTTGTTTTTGCCCCCATTTTTCTTGAGCTGAACTCAAAGATCTAAGACTTTTACTATGTACACAAAAGGCCTAGTTCTCTCAAATATTGTTCACAAATCTGTCTAAATCTGTGTTAGTGAGCACTTCTCCTTTGCCGAGATAATCCATCCACCTCACAGGTGTGGCATATCAAGATGCTGATTAGACAGCATGATTATTGCACAGGTGTCGGCCGATATATCGGTATCGGCCTTTTTTTTACTCCCTAATATCGGTATCGGTATCGGCCCCAAAAAACCCATATCGGTCGGGCTCTAGTCTAATCAGCATCTTGATATGCCACACCTGTGAGGTGGATGGATTATCTCGGCAAAGGAGAAGTGCTCACTAACACAGATTTAGACAGATTTGTGAACAATATTTGAGAGAAATAGGCCTTTTGTGTACATAGAAAAAGTCTTAGATCTTTGAGTTCAGCTCCTGAAAAATGGGGGCAAAAACAAAAGTGTTGTGTTTATAATTTTGTTCAGTGTATATATCAACTTTTCCCACCTTTTTAATTGTTTATTAATGTCTTTGTATAACAGGATGGAATCCACAGAGAAATGTGAAGCCATCATTCAGCATTTTAATGGAAAGTATATCAAAACCCCACCTGGAGTGCCAGGTAGATGATATATAATTTGTTTTATATAAATTCCAATGAAATAATTAATTATTGATTATGGAACAATAAAATATATTAATAACCTCTTGCTTCTTACGCTTCACCTGTAGTACCTACAGAACCGTTGTTATGCAAGTTTGCTGACGGAGGACAAAAGAAGCGACAGAACCAGGCAAAGTACCTACAGAACGGTCGAGCCTGGCCTAGAGATGGGGAAACGGTATGAGACCTCTCTTTCTGGACTCTGACAGAGTGCTTACCTTGCACATTTTATATCAAATTTGTCATTTTTTCCTTTCCACATTCAGGGAGGAATGACGCTCACGTACGACCCAACGGCCTTACAGAACGGGTGAGCGCAGAGAGACATCCTGGTTTCATGTGTCTCGTTTTTAGAGTGCTTCAGATCTGTATTTAAAGGTATATTCTTGTTCGTGATTCTGGTTCTCGCGCATCAATCGAGCACATTTGAGCTTCTGTTTACCATATTTGATGTGTTTTATATATGTGCGTAGATCAATGTTTATATGTGATTAAAAGCCTAAATTAAATCTGTTTAACATATAAAGCAATCGTGTCGCCTCAGAAGACTTGGATTAAACCGCTGGATTCATATGGATTACTTTCGTGATCTCTTTATGAACGTTTTCAAGCATCAATGTTTTGGTTGCATGGACTTTCATTCTCTCAGGTTTCATTAAAAATATTTTAATTTGTGTTTCAAAGTCTATTGAAAATCTCATGGGCTTGGAGTGACAGCATGAGGGTGAATGGATGATGACAGAATTTTATTTTTTTGGGTTGAACTGTCCCTTTAAGACTTAAATTACGCAAAAAATTGTTCTTCAAAATAACTCTCAATGGCTTTTTGAATGAACATGTAATGTCACTTCACTTCTTACTGTTTTGCTTATTACTTTCAGGTTTTATTCTTCTCCGTACAGCATCGCTCCAAACCGAACGATCGCTCAGACCTCTCTGTCTCCATACATGCCCTCACAAGTACCATCCTACCAGGCGAGTATCATTACGATAATGATATCAATTTTATGCGTGTCATAATTGTATGTTCTGTATACACACAGTGATACAGCACTGCTTTCACCCAACATTATTGCGCAACATATTCACACAATATTATTGGAAATATTTCTTTAAAACATTTAAGTAAGTTTTCAGTCATGTGACTGGAGCAGAAACATCAGTATAACTGCAGCACAGGCCTGTCAATTTTACATTTGCTTCAAGCCATGAGTGCTTACATCATCTCTCAAAAGAAAAGAAAAAATGTGAACAAACTGCAAGTTTTGGGCACTTGCGATTCATTTGTATATCAATTGTGAAAAACAATGAAACATTATAAAACACTTAATGTACTAAGACAGTGATTTCTGGGGCATATCTGCTTGCCTGTACATAGTATGTCTTATTAATAAGGTGTGGACTATATATTGGTCCTCCAATATCACTTTCTTAATGCTTTTAGCAATATGAAGCATTTTCTTTATTGTTGTTTTCTATAGGAGAATGTTTAATGAGCAGTTTAGTGCATTGCGCTCATTCCGTGCAAACTCCTCACCTTTCGTTGAAAACTCACCTTTTTGAGATCAAAATATGTCACCTACGAGATTAGTTTTTTGGGGTTTTTTTGGGTGGGGGGGTTCTTTTTACAGTACCGTTTGTACCAATTCAGTTCTGTACCCACTTGTAGTCAACCGCTTTAAAACGCTCCTGTGTGTTTTTGCGCGCGCTCTGGCTTCGAATGACAAAACCACAAGTTTATTTACAATGTGTTTTTGCAGCGATGAGTATTGTAGCCAATCACAGGCATCTCTGTTGAAAGCAATGGCCGGTCAGAGGTGTTTTCTGTAGGTTAGTCAGAATCCCCTCTGAACACACTCGCAGATCTACCTATTATAACGAGAGAGAGAGAACAAAGCATACACACAGTGTAATTTAGAGAGTGATTGTGTAGTTAGTCATTGATTATATCGGGAGTTTTTGCGTGAGTATGCTCACTCCGTTGCACTATAAGAGGAACCCTTTTCTGGATTTGAAGAAAAGTTTTGATTGTCTGTTTCAGGAGTGACAAACGCGAGTGTAAAAATGAGTGAATCCGCTAAATTGTTCCGTCAGTCATTGCTATGATTGATAGTGATAACTGTAGCACTGGTGCGGAAGTGATACAGAGTAAATTCAGAGTAAAAAAAACTACAACAGCAACAAGTCTGTGTTGGATGAATATATTTAGCTGCTTCTACAGTTCAAGATAAAACTTAAAACACTCTTTGTAATGTGTCCTTTTTAAGGCAGTTTAAAAAATGCAGTTTTTAAATTAAATATAAAAATATTTCAAAATATGTAATGTATTATTATTTATTTGTACTTGCTATACTTCTTCAGTACAGTACTAAAATTCGTTATAATAGTAATTTTATACTAAATTCAAAATCAAGACGTGAAAACTAGGGAGTGGAAATGGCAACTGAGCTAATGAGTGATCCTCTGCTGCCATCTACTGGATATAATGCTAATGTCATTTAATTGTCATCTTAAAAGTCTTTGTTTTCCACCAGGATTTTTGGCACATTTTTTCATGTCATCTCCATGAATGAAAAGTGAATCTTTAAAGTGATTTTTACTGCACAACTGTAGAGTTAAAAAATAATAAAGGCTTTAAAATATTGTATTAAAGTGTTTAAAAAGTGTATGTGTGTGTGTGTGTGTGTGTGTGGGGGGGGGGGGGTGTC
>NW_015558761.1:172951-177062 GCF_001515605.1 Sinocyclocheilus anshuiensis | reverse complement strand
GTGGGGGGTGGTTGTGGGGGGGGGGGGATGTCTATATCACCTTTCACTCATGATGAGTTTGCATCCCTGTACTTGCATGTACAGTATATAGTTTGCATAATTGTGTACTAAATTCAGTCACTGTTTTAGTACATTCACACTTATTACAAACCTGGTAAAACTGTTTGTGGGCAGCAGAAGATAGCCTTGTTTTGCCCCTCACATGGTCTATGAGGACTATGAGATGTCTATACTGGGACTCCTTGACTACATATGGTTCAAAAACATCATGTTTCATTGTCAAATTTCAGCTATTGTAGGCAGAAATGTATTGGACTTGAGTTTAGTCTCCTCAGCTTGAGTTATAATGGTTGACTGAAATGCTGTACTACAGCAAAACCGTTTCGCTCATTAGTTTTACAATTCCATGCCTTTAAACAGACTTACTTGTTTGTAATTTCTAATTACCCATTTCTGTGTGTTATTAGGAAACTTTAGGTCAATCCAGACTACGTTTCATTTTTGTTGCGATAGTGAGCTCAAGCTGAGTGTGTGCCAAAGCCAACAGCGGTCGGATGGAAACACAGAGTGACTCACAGCATGTGTTCAGTGAGAATAGTAGACCGCAGTGACTCAGCTGAGCTGGGGCTTGTGGGAACTCTGACACCTTATTGAGTGCTGATGGATGAACAGGCAAAAGCAAATAATGTACACTGAGATCCTGTAGGTCTGGCACGTGTGCTCAGAAGGCACTGAACGGCCCATTAGAGCCGGATTGCTGAGTAATGACGCTATGGCTCAGTCTGCTAGCGCCTAACGTTTGTCTATATGAAGACTGTTGAGCACATTAAATACTTAACAGAGTAGCTCATCCAACAATGAATGTCATCATCAGTTATTAAACTTTTAGAACATATAAAAGTTTGGAGTTGGTGAGATTTTGTACGTTTTTAAAGAAGTCTCTTCTGCTTTTCAAAGCTGTATTTATTTGATCAAAAATACCGTAAAAACGATATCTCTATTTGAATATATTTTTAAATGTAATTTATTCCTGTGGTCAATGCTGAATTTTCAGCATCATTACTCCAGTCTCCAGTCAGTGTCACATGATCCTTCAGAAATCTTTCTAATATGCTGATTTGCTGAGAAAGAAACATTTCTGATTTTTTTAATTAATAGAAAGTTTGAAAGAACAACATTTGTTTGAAATGGAAATCTTTTGTAACATTATAAATATTTTTACTGTTCAATTTTATGCATCCTTGATGAATAGAAGTATTACATTTCTTTCAAAATACATCTTAAAGACCTCAAATGTGACCCTGGACCACAAACCAGTCATAAGGGTCAATTTTTGGAAATTGAAATTCATACATCAGCTGAAAGCTGCTGAAAGCTGAATAAATAACAAGCTTTCCATTGATGTATGGTTTGTTAGGATAGGACAATATTTGGCTGAGATACAACTATTTGAAAATCTGGAATCTGAGGGTGCAAAAAAATCTAAATATTGAGAAAATCGCCTTTAAAGTTGTCCAAATGAAGTTCTTAGCAATGCATATTACTAATCAAAAATTAAGTTTTGATATATTTACGGTAGGAAATGTACAAAATATCTTCATGGAACATGATCTTTACTTGATATCCTAATGATTTTTGGCATAAAAGAAAAATCTGTAATTTTGACCCATACAATTTATTTTTGGCCAGGTTCTCCAGGTTCACAAATTTTTTTAAATGTAGTGTATAAATCACCTTTAAAGGCTATGCAAACAGGACAGATGCAAACCCCGTCCCGTTCCAGTCACCATCAGCATCTGGCGTCAGATGAGCAGCATATGGACCCAAACGCACGTTGGGATAGCTAGTTAAAATTGGCTGCTATGGTACAATATTTTGCTAGTGCCCGCACTGTGATTTTGGATTCGGAGAAACTTAAAAATTTGAGCCGAAACCAAAAATGAAAGGTAAATGTAACGCAATGTGACATTACACAAGCTATTTGACGTCCTCTGTGGATGAAGCACTGATTGAGCTGATTGACATGAGATGCGATACAGTAAGTAGATTTAAGAATCCTTGTAAGTATCGGTTAAAAATGATAAATCAATATTTATAAATCATCCAGCTATAAGCAGACAGATTGCCTGTAGTTTATCCACAGTGTCCTCAACATTCAAAACACGCCACTGGAGAAACGTTTAATTCAGTCAATGATTTTGTCCCTCCAAAATGATTTCTATTTATAAGGTTTTCGGTTGATTGATATGCAGCGTTTCTGTCTCTGTCCTCAGGTGCACAGCCCGTCCTGGATGCATCATCAGTCGTACCTCATGCAGCCCACCGTGAGTGCTCACATATGAGCTCAGATATCGTTTTGTAGGGTTTGTTGTCGAACTGTAGCTTTACTCTACTTCACATAAAAGTTTCCATGCAGCTAGTGTTTTTTTTATATTAACTATAATAGCAAAAGAAGCACTATGTTGATTCAGACTCCCATGAGGTTTGGATATCTAGCAATCACAGCTGGTTTCTGGGTTTCTGTGCATCTCTCTCTCCGCAGGGGGCCGTTCTGACTCCAGCTATGGATCACACGATGTCCATTCAGCCCACGTCTATGATCGGACCCCTGACCCAGCAGCTCAGTCACCTGTCGCTCGGCAGCGCTGGCACGGTTGGTGGCCTATTACTGTCAATTTAGTTCCTCCTAGAACCTAATTACCATCAAAACGTGATGGAAAGTATTATAAGTATGACCAGTTGCTGTATTTATTTTGCCCCGCAGTATATACCTAACACAGCTATGCAAGGAGTGTATATCCCTCAGTACACCCCAGTGCCTCCCTCTAGTGTTACATTAGAGGTATGACGAGCCTTGGTCTGCACACGCTGCTTTGAATGCTGAACAGGTTCGTGGGCAAGATTTGATGCATTCTAATTCATTGTCACGTAGGAAAACAGTGGACAGCAGCAGCAGCAGCAGGTTTCCATGGAGACACCTTCAGAGCACACTAATTATTCCTATCAACACAGCAAATGAAGCTACGGTAAGACCAGAAATGAAAGATGTGCTGTCTGTCAGATGGCA
The DNA here is from genome assembly GCF_001515605.1 of Sinocyclocheilus anshuiensis. NCBI lineage: Eukaryota > Metazoa > Chordata > Actinopteri > Cypriniformes > Cyprinidae > Sinocyclocheilus > Sinocyclocheilus anshuiensis. The sequence continues at coordinate 173,995 of NW_015558761.1, read as the reverse complement.
GGTTTGGCACTGTGCCTTTATCTTTCAGATGCATCCAGCTTGCATATAACGTTGGTAAACTATTCAGAGAACAGCTGTATGAATTCACATGTTTTATTATAAGCTGTTTTTGAGTCAAAACCAACTTAGTGTTGATAATTAATGCTGCAGTATACTATATTATGCTATACTTTTATACTGTACGACAGTATGTGTCGTGTAATTATGCTTGTAGTTTTGTAGAACATTTTCTCTAAAATTCCTTTAAAATTACGCGTCGTTCAAAAGTTTGGGATCAGTAAGATTTTGAACGTATTTAATGGAGTCTCTTATGCTCATCAAGGCTGTATTTATTTGATCAAAGATACAGAAAAAACAGTAATATTGTGAAATATTATTGCAATTTCTAATATTGGTTTAATATACTTCACGATATAATTTATTTCTGTATTACTAATGATTCCTAATGATTCATAGCGTGCAGTTATTATAAAGTGTTACCAAATGATGTTGTCAGTGCCCTACAAATTAACTGGTTCTAGGATTTTCTGTATTTCTGTAATTTTCAGCATCATTACTCCAGTCTTCAGTGTCACATGATCCTTCAGAAATCATTCTAATATGCTGATTTATTATCAGTGTTGAAACTGTTGTGCTGCTTAATGTTTCTTTTTTTTTTTTGGAACCTGTGATACTTTATTTCTTTGATGAATAAAAAGTTTTAAAAAGAACTGCATTTATTCAAAATAGAAATCTTTTTTCACAATATAAGTCTTTACTATCACTTTTGATCCAGTTAACACATCCTTGCTGAATGAAAGTATTAATTTTCTTTAAAAAAAAAAAAAAAAGAAGAAAAAATTTACCAACCCCAAAATTTGGAATAGTACTTTATATTATAACACAAAATTTCTATTTTGAATAAGCACTGTTCTTTTTAACTTTTTAGTTATCAAAGAATCCTGGAAAAAGTATCACAGGTCCCAAAAAAATATTAAAAATGTATTATAAATCAGCATATTAGAATGATTTCTGAATGATCATGTGACACTGGAGACTGGAGTA